>NC_053026.1:340702192-340837665 GCF_003073215.2 Triticum urartu
ACACCAGAGGGGGCTAGGGTTACACAGAGTCATTTACAAGGAAGGAGATCTACATATCCTTATTGCCAAGCTTGCCTTCCACGCCAAGGAGAGTCCCATCCGGACAAAGGACGAAGTCTTCAATCTTGTATCTTCATAGTCCAACAGTCCGACCAAAGCTTATAGTCCGGCTGTCCGGAGACCCCCTAATCCAGGACTCCCTCACTAACCTTAGGCAAGTTTGGCAAAAATGTGTGGCTAAGTGTGGCAATGCTACTCCTAGAACCAAACAGTCCCTTAGACTACTCCAGTAACTCTATGGTTACCCTAAGAGCAAGTACTACCTCCGTCCTGGTTTACTCTTCCTATTTGGTAGTATCAAAATTTGACCATAGATTTAACTGACAAAATGTTAATGCATGTCACTAAGAACTATATCGTTGGATTCGTATTTGAACATAATTTCAAATGGTGTAATTTTTAGTGACATGCATTGGCATTTTCTTACGTAAATCTATGGTCAAAATATTATACTAAATAAGAGGTAGTACAAAAGTGGGCTATAACGGCCCTCCACTATGTAGGCAAAAACACGTGCCAAATTCACTTGTGATGCATTTGTCATCGATGCCCCTCCATTGCTTACCTGGTGCACCAATCTGGATCACCTACTTTGCTCCGGTGCCAAATTAACTCACACAATGAAAAAACACTTGCGTGGGAGAGAGAGAGAGAGGACTGAGGCAATAAAAAACACTTGTTTGGGAGAGTGAGAGGTTGGTGTAGTTGGTTTGATTGATTTGTTTATACATGTGGGTCTGTGTGCACAGCGGTGCCAACTCTCTCACATCATGAGAGCGGTGCCAAAATCTTTTGATTTGACATCGATGCGTATTATGTGGCATACTTTTGCGAAATATGGCATCGGCCAGATAGTGGAAGGCAACAAATGCCCAACCTCTTAACGTAATCCTAGGTAAATGAGAGGAAAGAGAAAGAGGGAGTGAAAAAATATCACTAGCCAACCAACCCTATCGTATGAGCGAATGATATTCGTACCTCTTGATGACACGACAATCTTATACAGCCAGCTACTCTAATATGTTCTCTTCTTTTGCGGATAAAAAAAGACCTGAAAGTGAAAAATGTGCTGCACTATAACGATCTCATCGAATGCCTTGATCTCCATCTTACAGAAATTGATTTGATCAACTACCGAGGCAGCACATCAGAGATTAAATTGGCCAGGTTCTTTGTTCTGGAGGCAAGTGTGCTCAAGGTAATGAGGTTTGGCGTTCTATGGCGCAACAATGAATGGCGTGATGATCACCGCAAGCGTCTAAGCCTAAATGACAAAGTCTCCGCAGAAGCTGAATTTGTTTTTGAATCATCAAGTGGCCAAAGACTCGAAAACTTATTTTCCCATTAGTGACTTGTCAGGGCGGTGGATTTTAGTTTGTACAATAATGCTGCATCCACCTAAAGTAATGAAAGTTCACGTAAACTTCCTAGTAATTCCCTCTTCGTAGGTGTAGAATTACTCCTAACATTTGTAATATCAGTTTGAAACTTGTAATATTGTCGTATCCTATTCCTATGTTTTCAAAATCCCGCGAATCAAAGAGGTCCTGAGTTGGTGATGATGTTGTGCCTTCCATCTTTCACCAATAGCCGCCGGATCTAGATCTGATGCATATAAACCAAACTTCTCCAATTTTGCAAAAAGATGCCCGCACGTGTTCCTTATTTACAAACAACTCCTTGTCTCTCACAATCAGCCTTATCTCCTCCCCACGACACCTAGAAGGCCATGGAAAAATCTGGCGCGATGGCCGCTGTCGGCGCCGTCCACCCCCCAATCTTGGTGTTCTGTGCAATGCACGGGCATCAACGCATGGGAAATTATGTCGAACACGGCTAGTTGTAAGCAGGCTAGGTCTACAACCATGATGATAGTGACTGCAGACGGTGAGGATGACTATGGTATGCCGAACACGGCGCCTATACTCAGGTGTCATCTCTGGCGTAAGGTCTTGTCGCTTCACTGTGAGGAGCAACACGTAATAATTTGACCAACGGGTAGTACCGTGCTACTACATTGGTAGTACTACTACTAGTACTAGCACCACCGTCTGGATTTAGTAGTACTACCATGTCCATCTGGATTTAGTATTTGACTAGCAATATCAAGTAATGCATGTCACAAAAAATGTACTACTCCCTCTGTAAATAAATACATGGTGTATCGTTTTATTCCTATTGGCGATATAACTTAATGTCTTTTTGCTACTTATTAGGATTACATGCAATGAACTAACCACCGCATGTGATGTTTGGTAGTCTCAAGTCATTGAAAGCATTCACGGCCCACATCTCTCATTGGTTGATATGTCATGAAATAAGAAACGAGGAGGGAATTAATGTACTGTGCCTAAGTGATTTGGGATTATTTGGTTTTCGTAAGGTGACTTGCACAACATTTTTGGTTACATGAATTAACATTTTATTAGTAAAATCAAAGGTCAAAACTTGGCGCAAAATGCAAAGGGGACCAATAAACCAGTAAACATCAAACTTCTCTCGTTTGGCCCCAACTAGAGGTCCGGTGAGATGACTATACTGCACCGGCACGGAGGGGGACGCAGCTTCATTGACTTACTGCACCTGCCTTTGGGTGTATGACACGTGGGCCCAACTGGTGGATGGCCAACCTGTCATACAACCAAAGGCAGGTGCAGTAGAGGGGCGAGGAGTAGATGGCCAACACGCACATGAATTCAACGCAATCTGCACTTCTCATATAAAGGCTCCTACCAGTCCAATCTACGAAATCCTACGCACCTACGCACCCAAGGGCAAGAGTGATCACTCCAATCGCAAGATCAGTTGTCTAGAAGCTAGACCCATGGAGGCGATGAGCGCGAGCATCAGCCGGCTGTGCCAGATGGTCCACGATGCCGGCCTGCTGCCCGGCACCAAGGAACGTCTCCAGGTAGTGCTTAAGGCCGCCAGGGCGAGGGACCGCTTGGACGACAACTGCGTCTCCTTGTTCGATGAGGTCCTCGTCGGCTTCCTCGACAAGTTCACCGTTGTCAAGAAGCTCATGGACGACCTTGACGTATGCCTCCAGCCCACGCGCCCAGGCTCTGCGATGCCTGCCACCCTCAACGGCCTCTATGGTGACAACCTCTTTGATGCACTGGTGGCCGCGTGACTGCCCGCCGTCGCGCAGGAGAATGTCCACCTCGAGGTCGCGCTCGCCGCGTAGCGCCTGGTGCAGCAAGACACCATCGACATAATCACCCACGTCTACGCGCAAATCGTCCACAAGGACTACTACATGCAAGAGGAGGACGATAGGACACTGGCCTTCTTGGACCGCAGGGTAACCTTGGACGGCATTGTTCAGAAGCACGTTGAGCTTGCCGCCAACGCCGCTGCTCCTCACACGTCGGTTGGTGACCCGGTGCAATAGCGCGTCAGGATGTCGTTAATGGATCCGTATGTATATTTATCTTTCGGTCAAATCCATGTAGTAGTGTATGGTACTACTAGTAATTATCTTACCTTTCGCATCAACTTCATAATTTTCGTGCGTACTCCATGCATGAACCGCGCCAGAACCAAACTTCTCATTACTCTGGGGAAAATCGTTATTTCTATCTATCGGTCGCCATGGAGTAGAACCAAATTTTACAAGTTACAAGTTCAAAAGGAAAAGCCTGCCATGTTCGCGTCGCACCTCCACACGGTTGGTCTGGCACGCCGCTCAAGGGGGAATGCGTGCTATGTTGCATTTTCACTTACAAGTGGGACCGCAGTTGAGCAAATTGACTATCGGCAAACTCCCACCCCACCCACCACGCGATGGCTGAGAAAATAGGAGGGAGAGGAGATGGCTGTAGCACGGACTCCAAGAAAATTGGTGTCAGATGGGACTCATGTGGGTGGCGTGTGCCGTACTGCTAGACATGAATGCTAGTTATGGCCCATGCCACCCCACTATATCGAGGTGCTGGTTACGGAGAACAAATTTCCTGGAGTCCGTGCTCAGCCCTCCTCTATCTCTCTTCTCAGCCAGCCAGCAGACGCGCGGAGCCCATCGTCTGTTTGCTCATATGCGGTCCCACATGTCAATGAAAATGCAAGAGGACCCACTGAACCTGCACATCTTTCACCTCGACATGCTGGTGATGAAAAACAAATCCAATAAAGATCTTCGATGGCCGCTTTTGGAGTTAGTCAAGAGTAGTAAGATTCTATTTACAGTTTAACCCAAGATGCACATCACATGGCTTCAACTACCACTTTATTTTCTTGCATGACACGACATGTATGCTGGATGTCCCACGTGTCGGTAAAAGAAGGAAGAACTCGACCAAATCTTTGGTTGTGCTCTCGGATTAGACTAGTTGTGCTAACTTAAAATTTATTGTGTAGAATGGATGCAAGTTTTGGTATTGGGAAGAAGAGTACAACTATATATTAATAGAGTGCAATTTAGTAGATATTCTAGCACTTTTAGCTAGCATAGAGGCTAGAGATGAGACTAGTGCACTTGTTGATAGAATAGAGGCTAGACACGTCTACTTCTTTACACTCGAAGAAGAAACAAGCTCGCAAGATCGAGCCTCCGCAGATCAACAATGAATGCATCGAGAATGCACTAATCCAACTTACAGGAGCAGTTATGGAAGTTGGATATCTTCTAAAATGTATTCTTGTGGTTCTTGTTTTCTTTGGTCTTGCTTTTCTAGTCAAAATTTTGGTGATGTATTTCCATGTACCAAAAAATCAATGATGAAAAAAAGATATCTGTTTGCAAAGAAAAATGTAAGCGGCCGGGATGCGTCCGCGCGTTCGGCGCACAACCACCGCATCCGAGAAATGGCCCGGACACGACCCCATTGCCCTACCCAAACGGACAGAAGCCGGGCAAAACGGAGGTCTGTTTGGGGTCGTGTGTTGGAGTTGGCCTTACAAGTGGGACCGTAGTTGAGGAAACCGACTATCGGCAAACCCCCACCTCGCCCGCCGCGCGATGGCTGAGTTAGAGAAACGACGAGGTTTAAGAGATTGCTATAGCACGGACTCCAATAAATATGGTGTCAAATGGAAGTCGTGCTAGTGGCGTGTGCCGTACTCCTGGACGTGAATGCTTTTTCTGGCCCATGCCACCCTACTACTCCTACTACTGTACTTATAGTAGTAGTAGTATCGAGGATTTGAGGTGCTGGTTATGTACAGTGAACACATTAACATATGGCCCACCTCACACTGTGGCCAAATTTCCTGGATTCTGTGCTAGGTTTAAAAGTGTTCGTTGTGAGGATGGGTGGCTGGTCTCAAGTTTAAAACTTGTTGTATTACGTACGTAGACATAGAGATAGTGCAGCATGTGAAGCTAGTACAAATAGTGTACTATTGTTGATTGGGCCCATCCGATAACCTATTGCAATGCACGTACAATTATGTATTCGGAAAATATTTTTTTGCCTCGTCGCAGCACCCACTCAGAGAAGCGACTCGAAAGCCATTCATAAATTTAGTAAGTTTATCATAGGCATACAACATGTCATCAACCCACAATGACAACGAGGATACATTATAAATACTAAAGTTTTCATCACACAACAAATAAATAGCAATGAAATGAACTGCAACTCAACCAATCCTCAGTGTTGGAAATGCTTGCTTTGAACCACAAGCGACTCTGGGAAGAGCCAGCTACTGTCAATCTCGAGACCAACGTAGGACTGATCATCCAGGATGAAGCGGCCTACTATATCAGGAGCAGGGTAGGGAACCACCGCAATGTCCGGCGTATAGATACAGTTGCTTCTCATAAATGGTAGTAACGTTGTGTCAAAAACAGTTGGATCGCCTTTCACCATCATTGGATAGTTTTGTCCAAGGAAGAGCGAGTTTTCTCCAAGACTATCAATACTGTACCAGGGAGAAGGTGTTGGCGCTAGCACACTAGTATCCATCCTGAATACCATGCAACGGGTGTTGGAATAGGTCCGGAGAGTGCGACCATGGGAGACAACACCTGCTCCCTCAGTAGTAACATCAGCAGTGGGCTGTATACAGACAAGAAGGGGTGATCCAACAGAATTAGTTGCCAGCCGCCAGAGAGCATATGGGCCCTGCTCGCCCTCATGCTCGTGATCATCACCATCGTCATCTCCCCCTTGGTTATAAAAATTTGCATGTATAGGTGGTGGAATGCTCACAGGACCTTGGAAACACAAGAAGAAGGTTAATTTGTAGAGAAGGGAAACTTGCTAACTCGCATGCATGTGTATGAAACAATTATAATTACGGTGGAAGACAAACGTACCGAAACTACGAGGATCCCATGCAAAAATAGTACCACGAGTGTGGCAGCAAACACAAGGCCCTCGTATTGAATTGCATCACAGCACACATCCGTGTATAGAAACTGATTGTTGAGAAATATCCATCCAGTCGAACCACGAAGGACGGCAACAACCTTGTCGAAGATAGCAACAACTTGATAGTTCTTGTAATTCCAAGAGCGGTTGGGAATCGACAAACTGCTATCTTCCGTAGACTATAGTCACCATCATCATATTTGAACGTACGTAGATCATCTGTGTACTCAACCTCAGGGCACTCGGAGATTTTTGGAAGTGGAATCTGCTGACGAGTGTACACATTCACAAGTTCCCACTCGCAATGGTACCCAATATAAACAACCAAATCTCCATTTACGCCAGCCCAGGCCTTACCCTGAAGCGATGGCATCTTGACATCACACGTATCGTTATTAAGCGGCATCAACTTGCACAAGGCGAGGCCTCCGTCGTCCGCGCCCATGCGAACATGCTTATAGCGAAGAAGATAGGGGAGATCAAACCACTCCTGGACCCTTGGGTTCCTTATAAGGATGTTATTAGTTGAGTCGAGAATGGGCTTGAACGAACCTACCATGGTAGCCGAGGTGATGACGTCGCACCGATCAATGAGTTCCCCCATGACGTCATCTTTCCAATCGGGGCAAGAATAACGGGGTCGTTTCCGGCTTGTTCCCACCATGGAGAAGGCGATCGAACAATGGCAGAAGGAAGGGTGAAGGCAAATGGAGGAGGGAGGAAGAGCGTGTGAGGGAGTCCTAGATTAGGGGTTGTTCGGATAGCCGGACTATACCTTCAGTCGGACTCCTGGACTATGAAGATACAAGATTGAAGACTCCGTCCCGTGTCCGGAAGGGACTTTCCTTGGCGTGGAAGGCATGCTTGGCGATACGGATATGAAGATCTCCTACCATTGTAACCGACTTTGTGTAACCCTAACCCTCTCCGGTGTCTATATAAACTGGAGGGTTTTAGTCCGTAGGACAACATACACATCAACAATCATACCATAGGCTAGCTTCTAGGGTTTAGCCTCCTCGATCTCGTGGTAGATCTACTCTTGTACTACCCATATCATCAATATTAATCAAGCAGGATGTAGGGTTTTACCTCCATCGAGAGGGCCCGAACCTGGGTAAAACTTCGTTTCCCTTGTCTCCTATTACCATCTGGCCTAGACGCACAGTTCGGGACCCCCTACCCGAGATCCGTCGGTTTTGACACCGACATTGGTGCTTTCATTGAGAGTTCCTCTGTATCATCGCCGTCAGGCTCGATGGCTCCTACGATCATCGATAGCGATGCAGTCCAGGGTGAGACCTTCCTCCCTGGACAGATCTTCGTCTTCGGCGGCTTCGCACTGCGGGCCAATTCGCTTGGCCGTTTGGAGCAGATCGAAAGCTACGCCCCTGGCGGCCAGGTCAGATTTGGAAGTTTAAACTACACGGCTGACATCCGTGGGGACTTGATCTTCGACGGATTCGAGCCACTGCCGAGCACGCCGCACTGTCACGACGAGCATGATCTAGCTCTGCCGCCGAACAGTGCCCTGGAGGCCGCACCCGCATCTGCTCCGACCCTTAATTCAGAGCCAACTGCGCTGATCGAGGATGGGCGGTTGGACGCCACCTCGGGGGCTGCGACCCCAACGGTGATTGAGCCAAACACCAGCCCCGTACTCTGCGAGACTCGTGACTCCAAGGAGCTGGACTCCAGACCCTCCGCGCCCCTGCCGATCGAATCCGATTGGGCGCCGATCATGGAGTTCACTGCCGCAGACATCTTTCAGCACTCGCCTTTCGGCGATATCCTGAAGTCACTGAAGTCTCTCTTTTTATCAGGAGAGCCCTGGCCGGACTACGGTCAGCAAGGTTGGAGTACGGACGATGAACAAATTCAAAGCCCACCCACCACCCACTTTGTAGCCACTGTCGATGACTTAACCGACACGCTCGACTTCGACTCCGAAGATATCGACGGTATGGACGCCGATGAAGGAGATGATAAAGAACCAGCGCCTACTATGCCCTGGAAAGCCACCTCGTCATATGACATATACAGGGTGGACACCCCAAAAGAGGGAGATGGCGATGGAACAGCGGAGGATGACCCCTCCAAGAAACAGCCTAAGCGCCGGCGTCAGCGGCGCCACTCAAAATCCCGCCAAAACAAACACGGTGATTCCAGTACGGGAGATAATAATACTCCGGAAAGCGCCGAAGAAAACCCCCTCCAGCAAGATTTAGCACAGGAGGATGGAGAAACCAGCCCTCATGAGAGAGCGGCAGAGAGAGAGGTCGAGGAAGATAATTATATGCCTCCCTCCGAAGACGAGGCAAGCCTCGACGATGATGAATTCGTCGTGCCAGAGGATCCCGTCGAGCAAGAGCGTTTTCAACGCAGGCTTATGGCCACGGCAAGAAGCCTCAAGAAAAAACAGCAACAACTTAGAGCTGATCAAGATTTGCTAGTCGACAGATGGACTGAAGTCCTTGCGGTCGAAGAGCATAAACTCGAACGCCCCTCCAAGAGCTACCCAAAGTGCAGATTGCTACCCCGATTAGAGGAGGAAGCACTTGATGCGGCCGACCGGCCACCTCGTGGTCATGACAGAGAGGCCTCTCGGCCCTCCACTCTAGCCGCACCCCGTACCAAGGCACGGGAACATGCGCCGGACTTACAAGACATGCTGGAGGACAAGGCAAGGCAAAAAAGATCGATCTACGGATCGCGTGGGCGCCCCACGGCTCGAGACGGTAACCGTCACACAGGCCACAAATTCGGCGGGGCCGAACACAGCAGACAAGGCTCATTGGAGCTACGTCATGATATAGCCCAGTACAAAGGCGTCGCACACCCACTCTGCTTTACAGACGAAATAATGGATCATCAAATCCCCGAGGATTTCAAACCCGTAAACATTGAATCATATGATGGCACAACAGATCCTGCGGTATGGATCGAGGATTATCTCCTTCATATCCACATGGCCCGTGGCGATGATTTCCACGCCATCAAATACCTCCCACTCAAGCTTAAAGGACCAGCTCGGCATTGGCTTAACAACTTGCCAATAGGATCAATTAGTTGTTGGGAGGACCTGGAAGCCGCATTCCTCGACAATTTCCAGGGCACTTATGTGTGACCCCCAGACGCCGATGACCTAAGTCACATAATTCAGAAGCCACAGGAATCGGCCAGGCAATTCTGGACACGGTTCCTAACAAAGAAAAATCAAATAGTCGACTGTCCGGACGCTGAGGCCCTAGCAGCCTTCAAGCACAATATCCGTGACGAGTGGCTGGCCCAGCACCTTGGACAGGAAAAGCCGAAATCTATGGCAGCACTCACGACACTCATGACCCGCTTTTGAACGGGAGAAGACAGCTGGCTTGCTCGTAGCAACAATATGACCAAGAACCCTGGTAATTCGAACACCTGGGACAGTAGTGGCAGGTCGCGTCGCAACAAGCAGAAGCGCCGCATTAAGGGCGACAATGCTGAGGATACGACAGTTAATGCCGGATTCAGAGGCTCTAAACCCGGTCAGCGGAAAAAGCCATTCAAAAGGAATCCTAGGGGGCCATCCAGTTTGGACCGAATACTCGACCGCTCGTGCCAGATACATGGCAGCCCCGAAAAGCCGGCCAATCACACCAACAGGGATTGTTGGGTGTTCAAGCAGGCAGGCAAGTTAAACGCCGAAAATGAAGACATGGGGCTGCATAGCGATGACGACGAGGAGCCCCGACCGCCGAACAATAGTGGACAGAAGGGTTTTCCCCCACAAGTGCGGACGGTGAACATGATATACGCAACCAACGTCCCCAAAAGGGAGCGGAAGCGCGCGTTAAGGGACATATACGCGGTAGAGCCAGTCACCCCAAAGTTCAACCCATGGTCCTCCTGCCCGATCACCATTGATCGAAGGGACCATCCCACTAGCATCCGTCATGGCGGGTTCGCTGCATTGGTTCTAGACCCAATTATTGACGGATTTCATCTGACTAGTGTCCTTATGGATGGCGGCAGCAGCCTGAACCTGCTTTACCAGGATACAGTGTGGAAAATGGGCATAGATCCCTCGAGGATTAAGCCCACCAAAACGACCTTTAAAGGCGTAATACCAGGTGTAGAGGGCAACTGTACAGGCTCAGTCACACTTGAAGTGGTCTTCGGATCCCTAGATAATTTCCGAAGCGAGGAGTTAATCTTCGACATAGTCCCGTTTCGCAGTGGTTATCACACACTGCTCGGGCGACCACATTCGCTAAGTTCAATGCGGTACCGCATTATGCATACCTTAAGCTCAAGATGCCAGGCCCTCGAGGAGTAATTACGGTCAATGGAAACACCGAATGCTCCCTCCAAACGGAGGAGCACACGGCGGCCCTTGCAGCGGAAGCACAAAGCAGCCTCTCCAGGCAGTTCTCCAGTCCGGTCACTAAACGACCGGACACCATCAAGCGCGCCCGGAGTAACCTACAACAAGACCGCCTGGCACGATCCGAGCAGGCGTAGCAATGCGGCCCCAACCCCAACCCTCGCACAAAGGCGATGCCAGTACTTCGCGTACATAACTACGCTCTAGAGATACCATGGGTACAAGGGGAGGGGCATCATCACGGCACGCCCAAAACACGGCTTAAACCATACCAGGGGCTGCCGATTTTTTAATTTTCTCTTACTTTCAGGACTCCATCCTTCGGAAGGCCTGTTCGGCAGTTCAATTGCCGCACAAACGATGCAAGAACTAGGGAAGCAGACAAGCCACGCCGCATTACGGAACTCCCAGGTGGTCTCTATCACGAGCAGTATACCCGTTCCGCATACTATTCCGCAGCTTGCCCCTGGAACGGACATGTTAACTAATCCAACCTTCCACTTATCGCATTACTTATATCATTCTGCCTTGATCGCACACCTTTTTAATAAACAATGCATAGCTTTCGTCTGTTTTTGCATTACCTTTTTCCTTTATATATGTTCCTCAACGACATGTTGCACCCGTACACGTTGGTACGGCTAAAATACGCCAGGGGCTTTAGTACCCCTCAATATGGTGTGAGAAGTCCGAACACTTTAACAAGTGCGGCACCCTGAACTTATAGCATTATATGCATCGGTTCCGAATCATGTCTTGGGTAAATAGTTGGGTTTGCCCGGCTCCTATGTTTTGGTGCCTTACGTTCCGCTATATCGGCTAAGGTAGCACTAGGAGAACCACTGCGATTGTGCCCCAGTTGAGCTGGGTCGGGCACCTCAGTGGAGAAAGCTAAAACTGACTGTCATGATGAAGCGAGAGCTGGTCGCTGTTCGAGAGGATTTTTTTCGAGTCCCTAAAGACTTATGCCGCTTAGGGCGAGGAGCCGGCTCTGTCCGGCCAAGGCGTGGATAGCACCCCGAACTCGGTCTTCCGAATACCAGGGGTTTCGCCGAAATTTAAAATGTAGAATTCTATGGCTAAGTGAGAGTGTTCACGCATTATAGTCTGATTGCCTTGTTCGTTGGGCTGAGCGCCTCCCTCGAAGGACCCAGACATGGGAAAAAGAGCGCTCAGGTTTATCCCTGAACACTCCAGCACTAGCGGCACGGGGGCAGAAGCCGACGACTCGCCATCTCTCAGAATTGATAAACAACCGCACATAAGGTAATATTTTAAATTCAAACAGCATTGCTTAGCGCATATAAACAAGTTTTCAGCGCACAGGACAAAACGAGCAAGTTTCACTCAAAAATTACATCCCTAGAACATTCATCCGCCACAAGGCAGGAACCCTTCAGAACATCCTTATAGTAATTCTCGGGCTAGCGATGCTCTTTCCGCGGTGGTGGCCCGTCCTTCACAAGCTTCTCAGCATCCAGCTTGCCCCAGTGCACCTTAGCACGGGCAAGGGCCCTACGGGCACCTTCAATGCATACGGAGCGCTTGATGACTTCGAGCCTTGGACATGCCTCCACCAGCCGCCGCACCAGCCCGAAATAGCTCCCAGGCAGAGCCCCTCCAGGCCACAGCCGAACAATGAGGCCCTTCATGGCCTGTTCGGCCGCCTTGTGGAGCTCGACCAGTTGCTTCAGCTGGTCGCTCAGGGGCACGGGGTGTCTGGCCTCAGTGTACTCAGACCAGAACACCTTCTCCGTCGAGCTGCCCTCCTCGGCTCGATAGAATGCGGCGGCATCGGACACACTTCGGGGAAGATCTGTGAACGCTAATGGAGGGCTCCGGATTCGGGTAAGTAACAAGTAACTCACGTTTATATGTTTGCTTTGCATAAAGAATGCCTTACCCGCCGCTATCTTCTTCACCTCGTCCTACTCCTGGAGGGTCTTCTGGGATTCGGCCTTGTCAGACTTGGCATTTTCAATAGCCACCGCGAGCTCGGACACTCGCTTCTTTGAGTCAAGCTCCAAACTCTCATGTTTTTCCATGAGAGCCTGGAGCTCTTGCCGCACCTTGCCAACCTCGGCCTCATACTTCTCCCGCTCGGTGCGCTCCGAGGCCACCCTCTTCTCGGCCTCGACCAGCGCTTGCTTAGGGGTCGCCACTTCAGACGTGGCCCCTACAATAGCCACGATAATCCGGTCATTCTTTGCAATTGCACCTTTTTATATATATATTTAAAAACAAGGTATTTCTTAACTTCATTGTCCTCGAGCTGCTTCTTGGCATGCCCGAGCTCTTGCTCGGACCGCTCGAGGTTCTGCATTAGCGTGTCCACTTCCGCAGTCAGTGCGGCGGACACAAGCAGGGAAGCCTGCATACGCATATTGACTCATTTTTGTTAGACTCCTGCGAATTCTATTTGATCCTCTATTAGGCTTTTCTTCCCGAACGCCAAATAGAGCATCAGGGGCTACTGTCTATGCGGTAATATTATTTACACATTCTTTACTTACCTCAAAGCCTGTCAAAAGGCTAGTACAAGCTTCAATCAGTCCGCTCTTGGCGGACTGAACCTTCTGGACCACCGCACTCATAATAATGCGGTGCTCCTCGTCGATGGAGGCGCCTTGGAGCGCCTCCAACATATTGTCCGGCGCCTCCAGTTGGATGGGTGCTGCCAGCACGGTGGACTTGCTCCTCTTGGAAGGAGGTCCCCCGCCGGACTCTGGAACCTTTGAAGGTTCCGGAGTGGTGTCCGGCCTAGAGCCGGACTTGGAGCACTGGGGTGTTTCATCCCCTTTACTCCTGGAGTCCGGGAGGTTGCCTTGCGGCGCCTCCAGGACCACCTCCTCCCAGCTTGGAACCTGTTGGGACAAAACTTCGGTGTCGTCCGTAGGGCGGGGGGAGGAAGCCGTCGGAAGCGAGTTCACATCCGACGAGTCCAGTGAACCGCTCGACTGAAAGTGCAACTATCCCTAGGTGGTTTTGGTAATTCATAACAACATATAGCTCATTGAGCTAATACTATTCCAAGATAATTATTTCAGGAAAGCTCAATGATTGGCATGGCATGGATGTGAAAGTGGAACCCTCAAAATGCTAAGGACAATGGATTGGCTCAAGCTCAAAAGCTCAAGACTCTTCATTTTATATTTTAGTGATCCAAGATCACATTGAGTCCATAGGAAAAGCCAATACTATTAAGGAGGGATGAGGTGTTGCTTAATGAGCCTCTTGCTTCATGTGCTAGTGATATGCTCCAAAACCCTCAACTACTTTCCCATATCCACATATGACCTAAACCCTAAGCCAAACTCGGTCCTACCGATTCTTCCTATCCGGCGCCACCGAGTTTCACTTGTCATTAGCCACTGCCAAACCCTAGCAATTCGGTTCCTACCGATAAGGATCTCGGTCCCACCGAGATGGGGTTGCAAACTCTCTGTTTCCCTTTCGTAACTTTTCGGTCCCACCGAAAGAGCGAATCGGTCCCACCGAGATTGCAATATAAACTCAGTGTTTCCCCTTTGTAACTTTTCGGTCTCACCGAGTTCCACTCGGTCTCACCGAAAGAGCAAATCGGTCCCACCGAGTTTTCCTGACCAACTCTCTGGTTTGCTAATTACCAAATTCGGTCTCACCGAGTTTGTGTAATCGGTCTCACCAAGATTACGTTATGCCCAAACCCTAACCAAATCGGTCCTACCGAGTTGCATGTCAGTCCCACCGAAATTCCTAACGGTCACTAGGTTTACTATTTCGGTCAGACCGAGTTTTCTGATTCGGTCCCACCGAGATTGGTAAATTATGTGTAACGGTTGGATTTTGTGTGGAGGCTATATATACCCCTCCACCTCTTTCTCATTCAGTGAGAGAGCCATCAGAACACACACATCATTCCAACTCATATGTTCTGAGAGAGAACCACCTACTCATGTGTTGAGACCAAGATATTCCATTCCTACCATATGAATCTTGATCTCTAGCCTTCCCAAGTTGCTTTCCACTCAAATCTTCTTTCCACCAAATCCAAATCCTATGAGAGAGAGTTGAGTGTTGGGGAGACTATCATTTGAAGCACAAGAGCAAGGAGTTCATTACCTACACACTATTTGTTACTTCTTAGAGAGTGGTGTCTCCTAGATTGGCTAGGTGTCACTTGGGAGCCTCCGACAAGACTGTGGAGTTGAACCAAGGAGTTTGTAAGGGCAAGGAGATCGCCTACTTCGTGAAGATCTACCGCTAGTGAGGCAAGTCCTTCATGGGCAATGGCCATGGTGGGATATACAAGGTTGCTTCTTTGTGGACCCTTTGTGGGTGGTTGCTTCTTCGTGGACCCTTCGTGGGTGGAGCCCTTCGTGGACTCGCGCAACCGTTGCCCTTGGGTGGAGCCCTGTGTGGACTCGCGCAACCGTTACCCTTCGTGGGTTGAAGTCTCCATCAACGTGGATGTAGGATAGCACCACCTATCCGAACCACGGGAAAAACATCCGTGTCTCCAATAGCGTTTGAATTCTCCAAACCCTTCCCTTTATATTCTTGCAAGTTGCATGCTTTACTTTCCACTGCCAATATACTCTTTGCATGCTTGCTTGAATTGTGTGATGATTGCTTGACTTGTCCTAAAATAGCTAAAATCTGCCAAGAACTAAAATTGGGAAAAGGTTAAGTTTTTATTTGGTCAAGTAGTCTAATCATCCCCCCTCTAGACATACTTCGATCCTACAAGTGGTATCAGAGCTTTGGTCTCCATTTGCTTGATCTCCATAGCTTTTGGTGGTCATAGCCTTGGTTTCACAACCTAGGAGAGTATGGCGTCTAGCGAGGGAAATTATCACCGTAGAGGTCCTTACCTTGATGGTACTAATTTTGCTAGTTGGGAGCATAAAATGAAAATGCATATTCTTGGACATAACCCCGCTGTTTGGGCTATTGTGTGTGTTGGTTTGCAAGGTGACTTCTTTGATGGGAGAGAACCAAACCGTGAAGCTACTGTGGATGAGTTGAAGATGTTGCAATACAATGCTCAAGCTTGTGATATTCTCTTCAACGGATTGTGCCCCGAAGAATTCAACAAAATCAGCCGCCTTGAGAATGCAAAGGAAATTTGGGACACTTTGATTGATATGCACGAAGGTACCGACTCCGTCAAGGAATCCAAGTTGGATGTGCTTCAAAGCCAACTTGACAAGTTCAAGATGAAGGATGGTGAAGGTGTCGCTGAAATGTACTCTAGGCTTGCTCTCATCACAAATGAGATTGCCGGCTTAGGAAGTGAAGAGATGACCGATAAATTCATCATCAAGAAGATCCTAAGAGCCTTGGATGGAAAATATGATACCGTGTGCACATTGATCCAAATGATGCCCAATTACAAAGATCTCAAGCCAACGGAGGTGATTGGAAGAATTTTTGCTCATGAGATGTCACTTAAGGATAAAGAGGAACTTCACAACAAATCAAGTGGTGCCTATAAAGCCTCATGTGAAGCCCCTACATCATCAAGTGAGAAACAAGACTTCAATGAAGAATTGAGCTTAATGGTGTAGATCTTCAACAAGTTCTACAAGAGTAGAAGCAAAGATAGAAGCTCCAAGTCAAGGTCCTACAATGACAAAAGATCTTCTAGTCGAGAGCGAAACTGTTACAATTGTGGAAGACCCGGACACTACTCCAATGAGTGTACGGCTCCCTACAAGAGAAGAGAAGATTCTCCAAAAAGAATAAGCAAAGGATCACCACCAAGAGAGAGAAGGAGTAGAGATGATCGTTATGAACGAAGATACTCACGGAGAAGCAAGGATTCGGAAAGGAAGGAAAAATCATCAAGGAGCTACACAAGACGAAGACATCAAGCTCATGTTGGTGAATGGGTATCCGACTCCGACTCCGACAGCCACTCCGAGAGAAGTTATCACTCCGACTCCGAAGATACTCAAGATGAAGGTGTTGCCGGTCTAGCACTTGTGTCAACCAACTCCTACGACATATTTGACTCACAAAATGAAGGAGTTGGGAGATGCTTCATGGCCAAAGGTCCTAAGGTAACACACCCCGAGTATGTTGATTTCAATAGTGATGAAGATGACTTGTTAGGTGATGATTTGCTTGGTGACAACTCTAGTGATGAATACTATGATGAAAGACCAATTAATCATGCTAATCAAGATAAAACGAGTGACAATTATAAGGAGAAGATTGAGGCTCTAACTAAAGAACTAAAAACTCTTAAGTTGGCTCATGACACTATCTTCGAAGATCATCGAGAACTTTTAAGAGCTCATGAGAAACTACGCTTTGAAAAGCTCAATCTTGAGCAAGAGCATGAGTTCTTAAAGGCAATCAATGATGATCTCCGCAAGAAAAGTTCTTCTTACATTGCCAAGCGTTTACTCTTATCCACTTACATGCCTCAAGTCAAGTCTAACAAGAAAGATTCTTCCTCTAGTTGTAACAATGATCATGCGAAATTCAATATTGTTTCTTCTAGTAGTTCTCTTGATTCCACTGATGATTCTCTTAGCCAAGTTACACTTGAGCAATAAAATAGCTTATTGAAGGGAATTATGGAGAAAGGAGTGTACAAAAGCCTTGCCGGGAGAAAGCAATTCGAGGAAATTGTGCGCAAGCAAGGAATGCACCGGAAGAATCAAGGTGTTGGTTTTGAACGAAAGTTCAATGCCAATGGAGTTGAATGGGAAGAAGATCAATACCCCAAGACAAAGTTTGTCCCTCAACAAGAGAATTATACTTCTTTCAAGGGGACACAAGCTCAAGATGATCTTCCACCACAAGACTACGAGTAAAAAGGCAAGGACAAGCTTCAAGAGGAAATTGATGCATTTGAAGAAGCTCACAAGACCTTAGTCAAGTGGATTCCCAAGACTTCTTCAAGTTCCACTTCATCAAGTACGACTACAACTCCAAGGATTCCCATCAAGATGATGTGGATCCAAAAGAAGAAGAACTAGAGAGTTCTTGAGGGTGACTCCGCCAACATACTTCACTCTTATCATTTTGGCAAGAACAAGTGCAATCAACTTCCACATCTTGCACTAGTTCAAGGAGTCACAAACCCTCTTGTTGGTAAGACAAGGGACAAGGTAACCTAAAAGTTTTCATGGACATCATCTTTTGTGTGCATCACTCTATGTCTATGGATATCCTTGTTTGTTCCTTGTGGGACTAACCCATGTAGGTATTGAAAGTGCAATTCACTCAAATGGATAGCTCCAAGAGATCTACATCAACATTGAGTATCCACATCTTCAATATCTACATGAAGTCATCATCGACAAAACCCAAGGTTAGTTCATCCCTCTTAGGGGGGATATCACATCTAGGGGGAGCTTTACTCTAAGACTTGATCTAAAGCAACTCTAAAGATGTGAACAAAACAATGCTTTATGTAAAAGTGGTAACCCCACTTGAGCTTAAACGATGAGTATGACCTACGATCAAGTGTTCTCACTTGACTCCTAAGTAAATATACTCATATATATATGACCTAGTCATCGCAAATTGCTCGATAGATGCTAGAATTGGTTGTGCATGCCTTGCCACATATTTCATTTGCCATCTTATTGTGTGAGCATGCTGATTGCATATTTTACTCATTCGAGGACATCCACTTGGTGCTTTGATTGTTCGGTTTTATTTCTTTTTGCCAAGTGGATGGGCAAGAATGCCTAAGAACCTCCTCTAGCTATCTATGCTTTTCTCGTCTCAAACTCTATTCATGCTGCATCACAAAATTTGATCAAGTTAGATTCGAACCACTCTGTGTGAGGAGCGCTCGGAGTCCCCGATTCGTCATAGACTTAAACTTCCAAAACCTCTTTATGATTCTCGGTCTGACCGATACTCCACTTTCGGTCCTACCGAGATCATTTAGTTGATCTAGGTTTTCGATCTCGGTGCAACCGATTTGAACCTTTCGGTCTCACCGAGTTTCAGTAACTGCACGCAGTTATGAATCTCGGTGCCACCGAGTTGTTCAACTCGGTCACACTGACAGGGTCGGGCTATATATATAGTCACGGGAAAAATTTGGAAATTTCTCCGAACCCCTTCGCCCGCGTGATAGCCTGCTCTGCCCCCGAGGTCTCCGGATCGTCTTCTCGCCGCCAGCAGCCTCCAGTCGCTGGTCTCCGTCGCCGTCAACGGGATTTCTGCCCCGCCGTTGCCGGCGTAGCAAGTCCCCGCTGAACTAGGGTATGGACTTGATCTTTGTGCTATTCCTCAATCTGATTCCTAGCACATTATGATCATATTGTTTCTGGCCATGTTTGATAAACTTCTATCCAGTCAAAACGCTCATAGATTAGGTTTGATTCGAAAATTCTAGGTTTAGGTTTCTGCCGAAACCATCTCGGACCCACCGAGTTGAAAAACTCGGTCCCACCGATTTGGCTTATGCCATTGCACAAGTGAGACTCGGTCTGACCGAGAATTACTTATCGGTGTGACCGATTTTTGAACTCAGTGAAACCCTAGCAGTCTCGGTGCCACCGAACTGTGACTCGGTCCTACCAAGTTCACTAGTTTAGGTTCCAAAACTGCTTCGGTATCACCGAGTTTGAAAATCGGTAGATCCGAGATGATTTCAGTGGGAAACTAAAACTAAGTTTTTGAATCATTCTTTTTGCAAAAATCTCTACATTTTGTGATGCTCATCCACTCTATCTCCTCTATAATCTATTCACGGGGTCAGCAGTCAGTTTGCAACATGTCAGACCAGAGTGACAGCCAAAACTTGTCAGAGCAGCAAGTACAGTTGAGTGAGGGCACTAGCCCCTCAAGTTCCTCAGATGATGGCAGCAGGAGCACACCCAGCAACCTGCCTAAAGCTGCCACGAGACAAAGGAAGAAGAAAACCTTAGATTCTGAAGATGAGGACTATGTGGCAGAGGAAGAGGCCACTTCCAAGAGAGTTGAGCCAGCTCAAGGCTCAAAGCCAGGCCTGAAAATCAAAAGGCCAGCAGGCAGGCAGCCCATGTCAAAGGCTAGAGCCTCAACTGAGAAGCCTGCTCCCATTGAGCCCGTTGCAGCTGAGGGCAAGAAAAGGAAAGAGAGAGTGAAGAAGACTGTGGCTAGACTGCTTGGGAAGGCCTCCATCATGGTAGAAGAGGAGGAGGAAGAAGAGGCAGCTGCACCAGCGCCCAAGGCAGCCAAACTTATGGGAGATGCCATAAGGTCAGGGGGAACTGCATCCAAGCCCAAGGAAGCACCTAAGGCTGCATCTAAGCCTAAGAGTGCACCAAAGAGAAACACAAGAAGCATCCCAGCCACTGATAAGAACAAGGCCCCAGTGCCTGAGACTGTTGCAGAGGAAGAGGAAGAGAGTGTCCTTCGGAAGCTCAAGCCCAAGATCCCAGACCACAACGATGCTCATCCTATGGCTGAGGATATGAAGCTAAGGAGAGACTCAGGGCTCAGGAAATGGAGAGAAGCAGATCCATATGCTTCTAGGAGAAGGACTGCAGTGGACTACAGGTTTCATACAAAGGAGCAACAGGATTTCTATGAGACAGTGCTACTTGACAAGAAGCCAATTGTATGTGACATGAGATGGGTCGACTGGACCTATATCAAGGATAATGAAGAGTACTACCCAGGAGTTCAGGACAGCTTTAAGGCGTGTGGAGTAGAGGACTTTGTTGGGCAAAAGCTCACAAAGTGGAATGAGGAACTCATCATGCAGTTCTACTCCACAGCTCACTTTTATCCAGATGGGAGGATTACATGGATGTCTGAGGGTACGAGGTACCACTCTACTGTTGAGGAATGGGCGAAGCTGATCAATGCCCCAGAGGAGCAAGCAGATGACTTGGACATTTATGCCAAGAAAAATATGGACCACAACTCCATGTCCAACATGTACAAGGAGATTCCGAATGAAGCACTTGACACGTTCAAGTTTGGCTCAGTGCATTATCTGCTCTCAGGATTGCCTATGATCAACTGGATCCTTAGGTACACCCTTCTGCCCAAGTCTGGAGATCACAAGATGATCAGAGGTCACGCGATCAATTTGCTTCATGTTTTTGACGTGCCTCAAAAATTCAAAGTCATGAGCCTTATAGTGGAAACAATCAAAAGGATTGCGACAGATCAGAAGAGGAGATGTGGATATGCCCCTCAGATTCAGGAGCTCATCAACTCCAAGATGGGCACGGGCGTATATTTGTTGGATAAGGAACACCTGCCCATCCGTCCAGATTTTGAGAACAATGAAGTTGTGATGACAGAGAATGAACCATCATCTGCCCATGCACAAGCTCAGAAGGAGAAGGCGAAGAAGGAGAAAGCTGCCAGGATGCCTACTCAAGCGGAGGCATCTGACTATTTCTTGAAGACCAAACAAGAGCATCTCAGTTACTTGATTGCGTCCACCCTGCGGATTGAGCAGAGTATAGCCACCCTGACTCAGAACCAGGCGAGTTTAGAGAGGATCATGGAACAGAGGTTCTATGACTTGGACATCAAGGTAACAGAAGTTCAGTCTGCAGTGGAGCAGCTCCAGGAGGACATGAATGAGAGGAGAGGCAGGACCACGACTCATGCGTTTGTGAGGGTGCCACGAGGTCCGAGGTCGTCTGCATTGCCATTTTCTGACACTAGAGCTACAACGTCTGCATCAGCCACAGCCTCAGTTCCACCAGCTCCAGCATCCACTTCAGCTTCCACTCCGACCACGTCTACCGAAGGCTTCGTCCTTGGAGTGATCCGGACTCCACCACCACCTGAAGATCAAGCCTGAGCGTCGATCTAGTGCTATGCATTTTCTAGGAACTTTTTGGTAACTTGTTGCCAAAGGGGGAAAAGATGTATAGATCATAGGCTTCGAGAGAGAGAGAGTGTTGCTTTTCTCTCTTGCTTTATTTGGTGGTTTTTCGAACTTTGTTTGCTTGTGTGTGAGATACTACGTCCTTATGCCTGTGAGACATCGATGATCATGTGTTTGATCATAAGCTACACTTAATGTTTGCTTGATGCTTGCTTAAATATTATCATTTTATCTATCGTTTGTGATCATTCACTATTCTTGGTGATGAGTGCATGTATTTCAATCTTATCATTTTTTTTAGCGCTCCACCAAGATGTATGTGACATGGAAGAGTAACCCATGATTCTAACTCTTTGTGCATTTGCAGTCCAAAGCAAATTTTAAACATGCACAAATTTAGGGGGAGCTCTTACTTATCACATACCTCTCAAAGCGACGATATATTTCATGCTTATTATCATTTGTCGAAGCTTTGATCTATATGTTGTCATCAATTACCAAAAAGGGGGAGATTGAAAGTGCAACTATCCCTAGGTGGTTTTGGTAATTCATAACAACATATAGCTCATTGAGCTAATACTATTCCAAGATAATTATTTCAGGAAAGCTCAATGATTGGCATGGCATGGATGTGAAAGTGGAACCCTCAAAATGCTAAGGACAATGGATTGGCTCAAGCTCAAAAGCTCAAGACTCTTCATTTTATATTCTAGTGATCCAAGATCACATTGAGTCCATAGGAAAAGCCAATACTATTAAGGAGGGATGAGGTGTTGCTTAATGAGCCTCTTGCTTCATGTGCTTAGTGATATGCTCCAAAACCCTCAACTACTTTCCCATATCCACATATGACCAAAACTCTAAGCCAAACTCGGTCCTACCGATTCTTCCTATCCGGCGCCACCGAGTTTCACTTGTCATTAGCCACTGCCAAACCCTAGCAATTCGGTTCTACCGATAAGGATCTCGGTCCCACCGAGATGGGGTTGCAAACTCTCTGTTTCCCTTTCGTAACTTTTCGGTCCCACCGAAAGAGCGAATCGATCCCACCGAGATTGCAATGTAAACTCAGTGTTTCCCCTTTGTAACTTTTCGGTCTCACCGAGTTCCACTCGGTCTCACCGAAAGAGCAAATCGGTCCCACCGAGTTTGCCTGACCAACTCTCTGGTTAGCTAATTACCAAATTCGGTCTCACCGAGTTTGTGTAATCGGTCTCACCGAGATTACGTTATGCCCAAACCCTAACCGAATCAGTCCTACTGAGTTGCATGTCAGTCCTACCGAAATTCCTAACGGTCACTAGGTTTACTATTTCGGTCAGACCGAGTTTTCTGATTTGGTCCCACCGAGATTGGTAAATTGTGTGTAACGGTTGGATTTTGTGTGGAGGCTATATATACCCCTCCACCTCTTTCTCATTCAGTGAGAGAGCCATCAGAACACACACATCATTCCAACTCATATGTTCTGAGAGAGAACCACCTACTCATGTGTTGAGACCAAGATATTCCATTCCTACCATATGAATCTTGATATCTAGCCTTCCCAAGTTGCTTTCCACTCAAATCTTCTTTCCACCAAATCCAAATCCTATGAGAGAGAGTTGAGTGTTGGGGAGACTATCATTTGAACCACAAGAGTAAGGAGTTCATTACCTACACACTATTTGTTACTTCTTGGAGAGTGGTGTCTCCTAGATTGGCTAGGTGTCACTTGGGAGCCTCCGACAAGACTGTGGAGTTGAACCAAGGAGTTTGTAAGGGCAAGGAGATCGCCTACTTCGTGAAGATCTACCGCTAGTGAGGCAAGTCCTTCGTGGGCGATGGCCATGGTGGGATAGACAAGGTTGCTTCTTCGTGGACCCTTTGTGGGTGGTTGCTTCTTCATGGACCCTTCGTGGGTGGAGCCCTTCGTGGACTTGCGCAACCGTTGCCCTTGGGTGGAGCCCTGTTGGACTCGCGCAACCGTTACCCTTCGTGGGTTGAAGTCTCCATCAACGTGGATGTAGGATAGCACCACCTATCCGAACCACGGGAAAAACATCCATGTCTCCAATAGCGTTTGAATTCTTCAAACCCTTCCCTTTATATTCTTGCAAGTTGCATGCTTTACTTTCCGCTGCCAATATACTCTTTGCATGCTTGCTTGAATTGTGTGATGATTGCTTGACTTGTCCTAAAATAGCTAAAATCTGCCAAGAACTAAAATTGGGAAAAGGTTAAGTTTTTATTTGGTCAAGTAGTCTAATCACCCCCCCCCTCTAGACATACTTCGATCCTACATCGACGACGCGTCGAGCCGGTCTTTGGGTGGGCTGCATAAACATATTCGACGTAAGGGAAAGCCGTGCAATAAACGAATACTATGAATTACTCTGGTATCCGGATACTTACGATTTTGCCAGGGGCTTGGCCCTGGGCTGCCACTCCTCTCCGCCGCCGTCGGCATCGGTGGAGCAGTCCGGAGGAAGGGGTTTCCCCTTCTTGGACCCTCCGGCCTCCCCCGAGAGGGCGGCCTTCCTTTTATTCTCTCCCACCGCTGGAGGGGGAGAGGTCTCTTATTCTTCCTCCTCATATTCACGGGAGGAATGCGCCTCGGAACCGTCGGATGATGGATCTGACACCTCCTAGCGCCAGGCACTCTTTCGAGTCCCCGCGGCCTTTTTTGCGGCCTTCTTCTCCGGCACCACATAGGGTGCTGGAACCAGCAGCTTCGCCAGGCGAGCGTCCGCTGGGCCTTCGGGCAAAGGAGCCGGACAGTTGATCTGTCCGGATGTCACCTGCCAATCCTGTCAAGGGTAAGGGAGTTTAGATCCCGCATGGAGTCAAACTATGAAAAACTGATACCCTGTAAAAGGAAAAAAATAGCTTACCGCGAGAGCATGACGCTGCACACTGAATCCGCGATCCTCAGTAGCGGATGCGGGAGCCTCGGCGCCCTTGAAAAGCACCTTCCAGGCATCTTCATACGTCGTGTAGAAGAGCCTGCTCAAAGTTTGGTGCCGCGCCGGCTCAAACTCCCACAAGTTGAAAGCCCGTTGTTGACACGAGAGGATCAAGCGGATGAGCATAACCTGGACTACGTTGACAAGTTTGAGCTTCTTGTCCACCAGGGTTTGGACGCATGTTTGGAGTCTGGTCAGCTCTCCCTTCTTACCCCACGATAGGCCTGTCTCCTTCCAGGAGGTGAGCCGTGTTGGGGGTCCGGATCGAAACTCAGGGGGTGCGACCCATTCGGCGTCACGCGGCTTGGTGATGTAAAACCACCCCGATTGCCACCCCTTCAGGGTCTCCACAAAGGAGCCCTCGAGCCATAGGACGTTGGCCATCTTGCCCACCATGGCGCCTCCGCACTCCGCCTGGCTGCCGCACCCACCTTCGGCTTGACGTTGAAAGTCTTGAGCCATAGGCCGAAATGGGGGCGGATGCGTAGGAAGGCCTCGCACACGACGATAAACGCCGAGGTGTTGAGGACGAAGTTCGGGGCCAGATCGTGGAAATGCAGGCCGTAGTAGAGCATGAGCCCCCAGACAAATGGGTGGAGAGGGAAGCCCAATCCGCGGAGGAAATGGGGGAGGAACACCACCCTCTCATGGGGCCTAGGGGTGGGGATGAGCTGCCCCTTTTCAGGGAGCCGGTACGCGATGTCGTTAGACAGGTATCCAGCCTTCCTCAGCTTTTTGATATGTCCCTCCGTGATGGAGGAGACCATCCACTTTCCTCCCGCTCCGGGCATGGCTGGAGAAGGTTGAGGTGGGGAGTGTGGACTTGGGCGCTGGAGCTCGAGTGCGCAAGAATGGATAGGCGAAGGAGGAAGAAGGCGTAGGTGAAAAGGTGGATCTTTATCCCCTTATATGGGTGGACGTAGCTACATGTCCCCACCAGCCTGGTAAAACTCGCTTATCTCCAAGCGCCGTAATCAATGGCGCGGTTGGGTTACCCACACCCGTATTGATGAGAATCCCGGGATAAGGGGACACGATCTCTGCTTTAACAAGACGTGCCAAGGAAACCGCCTCGCATGACGCGTTGATGTGGGATAGTGAAATGACTCAGATAAAGGCTTGGCCGTGGTGTGACACGCTACGAAATACGTCAGCAGATTAGATTGGTGTAAATATTATTCTCTCTATGGCAATATGTGGAAACTGATTTTGCAGAGCCGGACACTACCTTTGTGTTCAAAATCTTCTACGAAGTACTTGGAGGAGGAACCCGCCTTGCAATGCCGAAGACAATCTGCGCACCGGACTCGTTGTCATTGAAGCCTGGTTCAGGGACTACTGAGGGAGTCCTGGATTAGGGGGTGTTCGGATAGCCGGACTATACCTTCAGCCGGACTCCTGGACTATGAAGATACAAGATTGAAGACTCTGTCCCGTGTCCGGAAGGGACTTTCCTTGGCATCGAAGGCAAGCTTGGCGATACGGATATGAAGATCTCCTACCATTGTAACCGACTTTGTGTAACCCTAACCCTCTCCGGTGTCTATATAAACCGGAGGGTTTTAGTCCATAGGACAACATACACATCAACAATCATACCATAGGCTAGCTTCTAGGGTTTAGCCTCTTCGATCTCGTGGTAGATCTACTCTTGTACTACCCATATCATCAATATTAATCAAGCAGGACGTAGGGTTTTACCTCCATCGAGAGGGCCCGAACCTGGGTAAAACTTCGTGTCCCTTGTCTCCTGTTACCATCTGGCCTAGACGCATAGTTCGGGACCCCCTACTCGAGATCCGCCGGTTTTGACACCGACAGCGTGCGATAGCAGTTCCAAATCGAGAGGGAAAGGCGAAGAGTCGGTGGACGGTTGCCAGTTTGCCACGGTACATGAAGAGGCGCCCCGGCCTACATGTCCTTTCGGAAATTGTACAAAAGGACTCGCCGTCATCTCACTGACATGTTGGAATGGGACCACATGTCAACGAAACATGGTGTGGAATTTCGCGTGCAAAATGCGATCTGGCCGCGTGGCCCGAGGTGCCGCATTAGTTATCGACCTTTATTTTTTTAACATACAATCTGAGTGGATAGCTCCTGTGGTCATCGCACGTGAGCGGATATATAGGTGGGCTAGGTTGGCAGGCGGCAACAATCTAAGTGCTAAAAGAGTTGATCTCGAAAAAAGAGTTGATCCAATGCTTGGTTTTGTTTGGATTTTCCAACTATGACCATTGCATAGAGTGAATCAATGGCTTCCGTTCAAAGTTATTCTCATACTATAGAATGGTATAGGAACATGGAGAGATTTGGTTGATTTTATATCGTTGAATAATATAAAATATTATTAGTGCAGACGCTCCACCCTGAGGTTTGTTGCTCCTTCTCAGTCATCGGAAATCTCTATGTTCTTCCACTCTTTCGTCTAAGACATGAGCTTTGTTCATCCTTTTGCCGACACGCGGGACATCTATATGCCTCCATTTTACAAAATCATACTATATTCCTCCATGACACGCGGGACATCTAGCATCAAGGTGGATTGTCATGCAAGAAAATGGAGATATGCAGTGCATAAGTGAGTCGTGCACTTCGATGGCACCTAGTACTACTACGCAATATTTTTTCTCCTCAATGGCACGTCAATAGTGCACGTACTCAATGACAGAGCACGGGATGGTAGCCATGGACATGGTCGGCCCTTTGTGAAGAGAGTACTAATAAATAACTTTGTTGTGTCCCATCAACTCGTAGAATGACGAGAAGCTTGCTTACTACGGCTTCTCCCTTGCCAACGCGTGCGTGGTGGCTCGCAGCACGAGGAGAAACTTTTGCTTACAAGCGGTGGAGGTGCAACAGTTCATTTGGTGTCAGATTGCCAGAAGTACTACTGTAGTACCATCATTATTGTTCGACTTCCGGAAGAGGAGAAGAGCCAAGCGCAAGGTCACCTACTAACCTAGTACAGTACTACTATATCCAAAGCTGGTCCACCTTTTTAGAGCATGGTTAATTAATATAGGTGGCTCTTGCAATGACACATCATTTAGAGCAAGTACTCTCTTTGTAGGAACAAAGGAAGTGAAACAAAAGTTGGAGTGGATGCTAGATTGCCAATTAAAACATGATTACATAGGAAAAAAAATCCTATAGCATTCTATCCTATGAATCAAACGACCAATGTAGGAAAATTATGAGGGGGGGCTCTCCAATAGTGTTCCTCAGCACGCACCTAGCATCACGATGGTCGAACTTGGAGTCATTCATCTGGTACATGTGGCATCTCAGATCTAGACACAAGGTGATGCGACCTCTCACTTCCTCCGCCATTTGAAGCGGCGCGCCGGTGGAGGGCTAGCATACTCCAATATTAGGTTGGCTCTATGTGATGTGGCAACTTCATATACTAACCAGATGCTGGCTATACTACTATAGTACTCACACTCCAAGAAGTGACTCGAAAACCATCCATAAATCGAGTCTATGACATGCATTTGCAAATGTCCCATTCAGTACATACAACAAGTCATCAAAACACAACGACAACGAGGATACATGTTGGATTATAGATTATTTCAAACAAAACATTCTAGTAAATACTGAAGTTTTCATCACACAACAAATAACAAGTAATGAAATGAACTTCAACTCAACCAATCTTCGGCGTTGGAAACGCTTGCTTTAAACCATAGGTGCTCTGGGAAGGGCCAGCTATTGTCAATATTGAGAGCAATGTAGGACTGATCATCCAGGCTAATGGGGCATATATCAGGACTAGGGTAGGGAACCACCACAATGTCTGAGGTATAGATATAGTTGCTTCTCATAAATGGTAGTAATGTTGTGTCAACAGCAGCTGGATCGCCTTTCACCATCATTGGATAGTTTTGTCCAAGGAAGAGCGAGTTTTCTCCAAGCTTATCAATACTGTACCAGGGAGAAGGTGTTGGCGCTAGCACACTAGTATCCATCCCGAATACCCTGCAACGGGTGTTGGAATAGGTCCGGAGAGGGCGTCCATGGGAAAGAACACCTTCTACCTTAGTAGTAATAATCACAGTGCACTGTATACAGACAAGAAGAGGTGATCCATCGTGAAAGTGCGTTATATCGACTAGAGGGGGGTGAATAGGCGATTTTTATGAAAGTCTTCAAAACATGGAAGTTTCAAAGACAAACAATATAAATAAACCTATTACCATGCAGCGGAAGGTAGACTACACTAGGCAAACCATAGTCAAGTATTCAATGAAGTGAAAGCACAATGACTAATAGCAGCTAGGTAGTAAGGATCAGGTAGGAAGATATTATGAAGCCAAACAGAACACGCAGTCACTCAGTGAAGACAAAAGATAGCGCAATCATACAATGACTTCACGAGGACCAACAGTAAGTAAAGGGAAGGGAAGGATGAAACCAGTGACTCACTGAAGACAATGATTTGTTAGACCAGTTCCAGTTGCTGTGACAACTGTACGTCTGGTTAGGGCGGCTAGGTATTTAAACCTGAGGACACACAGTCCCGGACACCCAGTCCTGAACACGCAGCTCAGGACAACCAGTCCTCACCGTATTCCCCTTGAGCTAAGGTCACACAGACCTCGCCCAATCACTCTGGTAAGTCATCAAGGTAGACTCCCAAACCTTCACAGACTTTGTTCACTGGCGATCCACAATGACTCTTGGATGCTCAGAATGCGACGCCTAACTGGCTGGAGGATTCACAGTCCTCAAGTGTAATAAGTCTTCAGATCACACAGACAGGAAGACTTAAGTGATGCCTGACACACTTTGGCTCTGGGTGGTTAGGTATTTATCCTCGCAAGGAATTCTCTCTCAAAGGCTTCGAGGTGGGTTGCTCTCAAACGACAAAATCCGTACTTTAACTCTGAGCAGCCAACCGTTTATGGTTGTAGGGGGTGGGCTATTTATAGCCACTAGGCAACCCGACCTGATTTGTCCGAAATGACCCTGGGTCACTAAGGAACTGACACGTGTTCCAATGGTCAGATTTCAAACACACACGGCAACTTTACTTGGGCTACAAGCAAAGCTGACTTGTCCGACTCTGGACAAGATTCGCTCTCATAGTCTTCACTCGAAGACATAGGTTTTGGTTAAGCATCACTTCAGTCATTCCGACCGGTTCTCTTGGACCCCACATAACAGTACGGTGGTTCCTATGACTCAATAAAGAAGAAAAAAGAACTACGAAAGATCTGAGTCTTCGAGCTCCATAGGCTTCATGCGATGTCTTCTCTTGTCATAGTCTTCAATGTGAATATCTTCACATACCACCTTTGACATCAATGTCTTCATACATTTTTAGGGGTCATCTCTGGTAGGAAAACCGAATCAATGAGGGACTTCTACCTGTGTTATCCTGCAATTCTCACAAACACATTAGTCCCTCAACTAGGTTTGTCGTCAATACTCAAAACCAACTAGGGGTGGCACTAGATGCACTTACACATCAGAATTAGTTGCCAGGCGCCACTGAGTATATAAGTTCTGCTCGTCCTCATGCTCGTGATCATCACCATCGTCATCTCCCCCTTGGTTATAAAAATTTTCAAGTATAGGTGGTGGAATGTTCATAGGACCTTGGAAACACAAGAAGAAGGTTAATTAGTAAAAGGAAACTTACTAACCCGCATGCATGTGGATGAAACAATTATAATTACAGTGGAAGACAAACGTACCGAAACTACGAGGATCCCATGCAAAAACAGTGCCATGAGTGGTGGCAGCAAACACAAGACCCTCGTATTGAATTGCATCACAGTACACATCCGTGTATATTAACTGATTGTTGAGCAATATCCATCCAGTTAAACCACGAAGGAAGGAAACAAGCTTGTCGAAGATAGCAACAACTTGATAGTTCTTGTAATTCCAAGAGCGGTTGGGAACTCGACAAATTGCTATCTTCAGTAGACCAGAGTCACCATGATCGTATTTGAACATACGTAGATCATATGTATGCTTAACCTCAGGGCACTCGGAGATTTTTGGAAGTGGAATCCGCTGACGAGTGTACACATTCACAAGTTCTCGCTCGCAATTGTACCCAATATAAACAACCCAATCTCCATTTGCGCCAGCCCGGGCCTTACCCTGAACCGATGGCATCTTGACATCACACGTATCGTTATCAAGCAGCATCAACTTGCACAAGGCGAGGCCTCCGTCGTCCGCGCCCATGCGAACAGGCTTATAGCGAAGAAGATATGGGAGATCAAACCGCTCATGGACCCTTTGGGTTCCTTGTAATGATGTTATTAGTTGAGTCGAGAATGGGCTTGAACGAACCTGCCATGCTAGCCGAGGTGATGATGTCGCACCGATCAATGAGTTCCCCACCACGTTATCTTTCATATCGGGGCAAGAATAACGGGGGCGTTTCCGGCTTGTTCCCTCCATGGAGAAGACGATCGAACAATGGCAGAAGGAAGGGTGAAGGTAAATGGAGGAGGGAGCTAGAGCGTGCGACAACGGTTCCAAATCGAGAGGGAAAGGCAAAGAGTCGTTGGACGGTTGCTAGTTTGCCACACACAAAGAGGCGTCCCGGCCTACACGTCCTTTCGGAAATTGTACAAAAGGACTCACCGTCTTGTCACTGGCATGTTGGAACGGGACCACATGTCAACGAAACATGATGTGTAATTTCTCATGCAAAACGCGATCTGGCCACGTTGGCCCGAGGTGCCGCATTAGTTATCGACCTTTATTTTTTAATGGCGTGTCGTTCAGTTTTGAAGCACGACTAACTGGTATTGTTTGCAGAGAAAATATAAACTACTCTACCACTAATCCACCTCTAGTACTAGTAGTACAAAAAATATATATAGGCTGGAGCTTCAGAGCATTCTTGCTAAGGGCTACCCACTTGCTTCTCACACTATCACCATCCCTCCAGATCTGAAAAAGACGGCCTCTCTTTCCCTCCTCACCGGTGGTCACAGATCCGCCGGGGAAGAAAAGGATGTGCAGCGTTGACGCACTCGTCGGCGGCGAGCGAGGTCACGCACTGACGACAAGGCCGTTCTCTCAGACCTAGCGCCCGCGCGAGATGGCCTCCATCCCCAAGCTCGCTGCCGTAGTGCGTGCGGAGGACGACGACCATGAACGAAGCCACTTCCCACTGACCCTCAGGTATGCTACCTCTTTTCGAACCATACCCTTGTTCTATTGCCCCGTCTGCCACGTCGCTGCATGTGGATCTTTTTCCACTCCACCATCTTCCCAATTTCCTATCCTGTGCTCTGCTAGTCACGTAGACGAAAACCTTAATTTGCACTATTAAAGGAAACCCTACTTCATGCAGACTAATCCATGTCTGGGTTGAATAAGGAAAGGAAGGCAGACTGTACTGTCCAAGAGAGTTGGCATCGAACCCGCATCTAGGTTGAAAAGGGGAAAATAAGTAGCTAAGGAACGAGTCTCGTGTCTCTTGGTTGAAGAAGGGTAGAAAGGCATGACAACGCAATAGAGAATGACCAGGTCGATCGGTTTGTTGTCCTCACATAGGAAAAAGGTGGCTAAAGAGAACAAAAATGGGACGTAATCCACATATGCTGCCTGGATATTTCTTGCCCTGGGCAACCATACCTCCCTCACCACTCTATGCGTCCGTGGAGGTACATTGTATTGGTGTGCCCACTGTCCGAATGGGTCTCCCATGCTCTTATTGCCACTTTTTTGCTGTTAGTATAACGCCAGCGGTAAAGTCAACCAATGCTACTGCTAAAGTGATGCCACATTTAACTAATGCCGCACTCAGTCTAATGCCACCAATAAATTTAAGCAATGCCACTTAATGTCTCTGGATTATTTCAGGGTTCGCTGTTGATTGTGGATGTATTAAAGATTTTTCAGCTAAGGCATTCTAATGTTGTTGCACAGCCAGTATACCAACGATGAAACTTGTTACTACCTACAGATTTTTGCACTGTTAATGCTTATAGATTACATACCTCACTTTCATGAGATAAGTCAATTTTTTATATGGTGTCACCTAAATGCCAAGGTGCTGATGTCATTTTATTTTGGTTAAACTACACAAAAAATTATGAAGACAGGAGGAAAGGTCAAGAGTGCGCACCTCCTCCTTTGGCTATTCTATTGATTCGTTCAATCAAGTTTTTATGTTTGATCGATTATCAAGATTGGGATAGCAATTTTTCATGTCCACTCGAGTTCTAAATGATATTTACCTTGAAGGTACATGGTTTGCAATTTTTTAATATTGTCATTAGTTAATAATGCTAGTTACCTTCAGACTTTTGTATTTGGTTTAATGCTCTTGCACAGCTAGTATACCAATGCTGAAACTTGTTATCTTTACTATTTGTATTGTTAATTCTTATAGAAATCTTCCAGTGCTAGGGCTTATGGAAATCTGTTCAGTAAAACCATTATACTGTACCCTGTAATAAAATAACTACTCTACTGTTGCACTAGCCACTGGATTAGTGTATATTTGTACTATTCGAATGGTGTTGCATTAGCGTCTGGACATATATAAAGTGTGGCAAGCTTTCCCAGATATGTGCTCAAGAAAACTACTACCTGTTTTTCTAAATACTGGACGTTTGGGTACTTTAAATTGAACTGCGAAAACATCTTATATTAGGGAACAGAGGGTGTAGAGTTCACTCAAATTATCCCAGTAAAGCTAGTCACACCTTTGTTTAAATTAATGTTCATTATGTTATCGGAGAAGGACTGCATGTTTGTATCTAATGCCTGTCGACTACATACCTGACATCATGATGTAATGTTAAGTCATTTCCTTTTGTACAGTGTCACTGAATTGTCAAGGCGGTGATGGCATTTTATTTTAGTTAAACTGCATAAAATATGCTTAAAAGAAGAGGAAAGGTCACGAATTGATCATTCTTTCAGAAATACCTATATATGCCTTTTTGACATCAGCCGTTGTTGCCTTATTTATTCCTTTAAACAGGTGGTTAGAAATAGTCTTGCTACCTTTTCCCATTAAGAAATTGGAATGCTTATATTTGTGAGTCTATGCTTCAACTAGTGCCACTTCTATAGTAATCACACTTTCAATATCTATGCAAACAGGGATGCTCGATTTTAGTGGAACTGCACAAAAAGTCCAACTAGTTCAACATTAGGAGCATGTTTTCTTCCAAACCTTTATATCCAATTGGTGGCACTATGAGCTGTTCATTACGAAGTTACATTGTTTGCTACTATCTTGCTACTCTTTTTGTACTGTCATAAGATAGTAATACTGGTGGTTTGCATGTGAATTTATTGGCAGGGTGGACCTACATTGGAGGTGCAGGACAGGATTCAATGATTGGATGCTCAATTTCGGTTGTATCGATTTCACCTCTTCCATCACTGCGAACATGGATATCCCTGGTCTGATGAAGAATAGGCGCTATATTTCTGCTCTGAACCAGCAAATCAATTCAGTATGAAATTGTCCAGGGCAAAACATGATTGTATCAAATTGTCCAGTGCAAAACATGACAGATGCTAAGCGGAAGAGACATGTTTAAACCGAAAATACAAGGCGGGGTATATGTTTACTAGCTGCTTGATATTTGTGCAGACATAGATGTCTGCCCGTTGCTATTTAGCAAACACACAAAGTGACCGCAATCTTGGTTGAACTGCACAAGAGAATAGTATAGTCACTGCATGCGGTGCCATTCAAAAATAGACACAAAAAGATTGGATAGTCACTTCATGGACTGCAAGAAAGTAGTACTGTACTATTTATTGGCCAACACTAGGTGCTTCATTGCTTTGGTGTTATTATACAATGGGCATCATTTTGCCTAAGTTAAAGTTTGTATTCCGAAAATAGTCTCGCAGTGTGATCGAGAGAAGACCAAATCATATTGCAGTGGATGTTCCTCCATCATGTGTGGTTCATTCTCATGGTTCTAGCTGTTGGTGAAACCACTTCCGTTTGCAAGAGGAATTGTAGACTTCACAGACAAATTTGTCTTTCAGTCTGTACTGAATGTTGGCCAAGAGAAGCATCCATGTTAGTAGGAAGAACAAATGTTGTTTCTAGATATTTTCTTTTGGAGCTACATATTTACATATGATCTGTGGATCATTGAGATGCATTAACATATTGATCTTATGTATGGGAATCGTACTAGTAGGTTTTGAATTTGGGCTACTAATGTGAACATATTACAATGCCAGGCCTGTGAGTCTCGTGTGAACATTTTGAACGGATTGGCTCTTACTGCTGTGCACATCATGATCCTTATTTCTGCGTTCTTAGTGTTTACAAGTTACTAACAGTTCCTTATTTCTGTTCGTTCAGTGTTTACAAATTACTGATCGATCACTAGCTAGACTACTAATGTGCTCCTTGCAGTTTTAGTTCTGACGCAAGAACCGAAGCGGTAGTTTTTTTTGAATAAAAATGCCTACCTCTGAAGAAACTGACAAGCTGGTCTGAAGAAAATTCCATGTGAATCTGAAGAAACTACCAGCAAAAATGTTCGCAAATGCCTTATCTCCTAGCGAACGTTCGTTAGCTAATTAATGCGATCGTACACGTACACCATCCGACCTACTCGATCCTACACGCACACTATCCGACCTACTCGATCCTACACGGATAAATAGCGGATCACACGCGTACTACCTCCTTTCTGGTTTGCAGGGCTCAATTCAAAAAATGACCTACTCGATCCTACACGAATAAATAGCGGATCACGCACGTACTACCTCCTTTCTGGTTTGCAGGGCTTAATTGAAAAATCTAACCAACCATGGTAGATGATGATGATGGAATCATTTTTGACAAGGAGGGAGTACCTCTGAGGGAGTCCTGGATTAGGGGTTCCTCAGACAGCCGAACTATATACTTTGGCCGGACTGTTGGACTATGAAGATAGAAGATTGAAGACTTCGTCCCGTGTCCGGGTGGGACTCTCCTTTGCATGGAAGGAAAGCTTGGCAATTCAGATATGTAGATGTCTTCCTTTGTAACTGACTCTGTGTAACCCTAGACCCCTCCGGTGTCTATATAAACCGGAGGGTTTAGTCTGTAGGACAACAACAATCATAATCACAGGCTAGCTTCTAGGGTTTAGCCTCTACGATCTCATGGTAGATCAACTCTTGTAATACTCATATCATCAAGATCAATCAAGCAGGAAGTAGGGTATTACCTCCATCGAGAGGGCCTGAACCTGGGTAAACATTGTGTCCCCCGCCTCCTGTTACCATCAACCTTAGACGCATAGTTCGGGACCCCCTACCCGAGATCCGCCAGTTTTGACACCGAAATTGGTGCTTTCATTGAGAGTTCCACTGTGACGTCAAGATAAGGCTTGATGGCTCGTCTTGTTGTCAAGGACAACATTACCTCTGGGGGAGCCATGGCTGTAGGCCAAACTCTCCGACTAGGTGGCTTCGTCATGACCGCCCGTTCGGCCGTCGCGCCGACGATGACTTCTCGGGTCATCAAAAACAGCCTCCATGTCAGCTCGGGATTCACTGAACAGATGGATCCAATGGAGCTCTCTTCTTTGAACGAGCTCTTGGATCGCATCGCCGCCTTGGGAGTCGCTACGGACTATGATCGGGTCGGGCTTAAACCCGACCAAAGGGAGATTAACTCTCCGCCGGTCACCCATCAAATAGAAGTGGTGGAGGAGCAATGGAACGATTCTTCCTCTATTTTGAGGACAAACTATGTCCAGATTCCCGAGCTCTCCGAGCCGGATACCCGTCTACGGGAGGACATGGCCCAAGCTTCGAACCTAGAATCGTAAAGCGGGCCAGCACTATTGGGCAACGTCCCGGAGCCCGAACTGCTAAGCTCGGAAACTCCTCTGCCCCTGGGTCTCAGATCGGGTCAGGGTTTGGACCTAAATATACCCACCCACCCACACATAAGTGATCTTTCCCACATCAGACAAGAGCCCCAAGAGACAGTACATCACTATTGGGCCAGATTCCTCCTTGTAATGAGCAAGGTCAAGGACTGTCGCAAGGAAGATGCAATTTCATTCTTTTGCAAAAATTGCACCGACAAGGGAATCCTCAACGCCATAAGTCGCCGTGACATAGCACACTTTGCTAACTTGGCGGCCATAGTACAGAAGTACTGTGCGATGGAAAGCACCTGGAAAACCCAAACAAAATTCTGGGATCCTCCGGCTCTCACTAAACCCTCCGTCCAAACTAAAAGGGTGTACTCTCGTAAGTCACCCGATCAAATTACAAAGAAACCAAAGCCCACTATAGGGCGTGGAACCGTATTGGAGGGATGGCTCAATGGGCCATGCAAAATTCACAATACACCAGATACCATGCCAACACATAGCCTTAGAGCATGTTGGATACTCCAGCAGGTGGCCAAGAGCGGCGAGGATCTCCTCATCAACAATACCACAAAGCACCATCCCGTGGAAAATAACAATACAGTACTCACAGTCTTTGAGACTTTTGCCTCAAATAATAGGCGCAAGCGAGCACTCCACAGCCTCGCCGAAGTCTGCCACGTTGCAACAATAAATCCCTGGAACGATACGGGTATAACTTTCAATGCCAGTGACGAACCTCAACTCCGAAAGCCCGAGCACCAGCTACTTTGGTCCTTAGTCCAATTGTGGATGGCTTCTGGCTTACTAAAGTGCTCATGGACGGTGGCAGCGGATTAAACCTCATCTACGAGGAGACTCTCAGCAAAATGGAAATAGACAAGAGCCGCATTGAGCAAAGCAGCACGACCTTCAGAGGAATCATCCCTAGTTGGGAAGCACGATGTGCGGGAAAAATCACACTAGATGTGGTATTAGGCACGCCGGATAATTATAGGTCCAAAGAAATCACATTCCAAGTGGCCCCGTTTAGTAGCGGATACCACGCCCTTTTAGGGCGGGAGGCATTCACAATCTTCCATGCTACACCCCATTACGGCTACATGAAGCTCAAGATGCGCGGGCCCAATGGAATCATCACTCTAGCTAGTGATCCGGACATTGCACTCCACGTCGAAAATAAAACCGCCGCACTGGCCCTCGAGGCGTTTTCCGAAGCCCTCGCGGCCGAAGAAATAATTGCGCTGCGCTCCACAGTGGACAGGGACGACGTGATACTCGACAAAAGAACCAAGTCCACCTCTTTTAAACCAGCGGACGAAATAGTTAAATTCTAGGTCCACCGAACGGACCCTACAAAAATAGCATCCATCGAGGCACAGCTGAACCCCACAATGGACGTCGCACTGCAGGAGTTCTTGCATGAGAATTGGGACATCTTTGCCTGGCATCCTTCAGACATGCTAGGAATCCCAGGCAGGCTGGCCGAGCATAGCCTAAACATTCTAAAGGGATTCAAGTCGGTCGAGCAGACTCTTTGGCGTTTCCCAGAGCCTAAGTGACAAGCCATGGGAGAAGAGCTAGCCAAGTTACTCGAGGCCAAATTCATTAGAGAAATAAAACACCCGGACTGGCTAGCAAACCTAGTGATGGTACCAAAGAAGGACAAATCCTGGCGCATATGTGTCGTTTTCAAGGACCTTAACAAGGCTTGCCCCAAGGATCCCTTCCCCCTCCCCTGCATCGATCAAATAATCGACGCTGTCGCAGGACACGACTCATTGTGTTTCCTCGACGCATACTCCGGATACCATCAAATCAAGATGGCGGAGTCCGATCAAGCCACAATGGTCCCTTCTGTTTTAACACCATGCCTTTCGGGCTCAAAAATGCCGGTGCAACCTATCAACGCATGATTCAGACATGCCTGGAAACACAAATCAAAAAATAGTGGAGGCATATGTAGACGATGTGGTCATTAAAACCAGACACGTCGAATCTTTAATAGACGACTTGAGGCTTATGTTCGACAATCTCCGAACATATGACATCAAGCTCAATCTGGAAAAATGTGTTTTCGGCATGGCCGTCGGAAAGCTCTTGGGCTTCATCGTTTCCAATAGAGGAATTGAAGCAAATCTGGCTAAAATGCGAGCTCTGTCACAGTTGGCTATCCCAACAAACCTCAAGAAAATCCAGAAATTAACCGGATGCGTGGCTACCTTAAGCCGCTTTATCTCCCGATTGGGAGAAAAGGCATTACCTCTTTATCGCCTTCTTCGACGCATCGAACACTTCGAGTGGACGGATGCAGCCACGGCCGGATTGGAAGAAATAAAAGCCCTCTTGGCAAGCAACCCAATCTTGGCCACGCCAAATATCAGCGAACCAATGCTGTTATATATAGCGGCAACACACCAGGTTGTAAGCGCAGTGCTCGTCGTCGAACGAGAGACGTACGGACATAAGTTCCCACTTCGAAAGCCGGTATACTATGTATCCACTGTCCTCACTCCATGCAAATCACGGTACCAACATTATCAAAAGATAGCATACGCGGTCTTCATGGCATCCCGGAAACTACGACACTACTTTCAAGAGTGTTCAGTTACGGTGGCCTCTGAAGTACCACTCAACGACATAATAAATAACCACGATGCCACGGTCCTGATTTCTAAATGGGCTATTGAGCTCCTCCCGTTTGATATAACATACAAACCACGGCGAGCCATTAAGTCACAAATACTGGCTGATTTCGTCGCCGAATGGACAGAAGCCGAACTCCCTACAGAGTACGGCGTGTACTCCAATTGGATCATGCACTTTGACGGCTCTAGAATGCGGGATGGTATGGGGGTAGGCGTCATCCTGACTTCCCCCACTGGAGATACAGTCCAATACGTACTCCAAATATTATACACAGACTCCAACAATGCAGCAGAATATGAGGCCCTGTTGCATGGTCTCCGGATGGCATTCTCCATGGGGATTCAACGCCTAGAGGTGTGTGGGGATTCGAACCTCGCAATATCTCAAATAAACGGAGACTTTGATGCCAAGGACCCAAAAATGGCGGCTTACCGCAATGCCGTCCTCAAAATGTGAGGTCGGTTTGAGGGGCTCGAATTCCACCATGTGGTCCGAGAAAACAATCAAGCGGTGGACATCCTCGCTCGCATCGGCGCTAAGCGCGACCCTGTCCCACCTAATATCTTCTTGGAAAGGCTGTTTAAGCCATCCGAGGTGTGGGAACGGGAGACCGGCAACAACAGTCCGGATCCGGCCACAACACCAGATCCCGAACACTCCGATGTAATCGGAGGCTCCGCCACCGAAATAACACCTTCGGCCCACGTGATTATGGCTGTCATCGCCCCGTGGACAGAAACCTTCTTGTCTTACCTCAATAGGCAAGAACTCCCTGAGGACCCAAACGAGGCACGTTCCATTGTGCGGCAGTCTAGAGCCTACAAGGTCCACGAGAGAGATCTTTATAAGAAAAGCGCTACCGGAGTACTTTAAATGTGCATCTCCGAAGAGGAAGGAAAACAACTTTTGGCAGAACTTCATGCTAGACTCGGCGGCCATCACGCTGCAGCTCGGGCCCTTGTAAGCAAGGCCTTTCGTACAGGTTTCTACTAGCCGACAGCCCGAGCAGACGCACAGGACCTCGTCCAACATTGCGTTGTTTGCCAGCTTTTTGCAAACCAAAGCCACATGCCACCTACCGCTCTCCAAACAATCCCCATTACTTGGCCCTTTGCGGTCTGGGGCTTGATATGGTCGGACCCCTTAAAGGAGGAAGCCATAAGAAAAAGTACCTATTGGTCATGGTGGATAAATTCACCAAATGGATGGAAACGAAACCAGTTAAAATGGCCGAGTCCGGACCAGTGATAGACTTCATATCCGGGGTTGTACACCGTTATGGTGTCCCCCACAGCATCATCACCGATAACGGCTCGAACTTTACAGCTAACGAGGTAAAAACTTGGTGCGGCAACATGGGCATTAAGCTCGATTATGCCTCCGTCTATCACCCCCAAACAAACGGTCAAGTTAAACGAGCAAATGGTCTTATTATGAGCAGCATTAAACCCAGACTAGTGCGATCCTTGAAGGAATCAGATACGCACTGGGTTGAGGAGCTCGACTCCGTACTATGGGGGCTGCGGACCATGCTGAATCGCACTACCAGATACACACCATTTTTTATGGTGTACGGCACAAAGGCGGTACTGCCCTGCGACATCATTCATGACTCACCTCGAGTGCCCATGTACGAAGAGAAAGAAGCCGATCTTGATCGGCAGTACAGTTTAGACGCCCTGGAGGAGGAGCGTGACGTTGCAAAAGCCCGCTTCGCATTCTATCAGCAACAGGCTCGACGGTATCAAAGCAGAGAAGTTCGGGCCAAAACTTATAACATTGGCGAACTCGTTCTACGCCTACCCGAGAAGAAAAAGCACAAGCTCAAGCCCAAATGGGAAGGTCCCTTCATCATCGACAAAGTTCTAACCGGTGGAGCGTACCGTCTGCATGATGCATCAGACAACCGACTCGAGCCAAACCCATGGAACACAGCCAGACTCCGAAGGTTCTGCGCCTAGTGCTGGACTCTGTGTTCGTCTCCTTACCTTCGCCCTTTTTTTATATATAACTGCTATCTGTCTTTTCTTTCTTTCTTCCTTCCCTTTCTCTTCATGGCCTTAAAATGTGTCTTGACCACACAATCTTGACGCGCCATGCGTGCTCATTACACCTGGGGCTTCTTATACAAAAGCTTAATATAATTATGTTCTGGGCTCTATGCCCCCTGCACATGTGTTACTTTTCCACATGTACCTTTTATTTGCCATTATATGCATCGATATGACTTAAGTTTTGGCCAAGCTAGGTTGCCTGGCTCTTGTGTTTATGCCCTATGTTCCCGTTAATTCGGCTAGGGCATAAGGGGAGCACCTCTGCGATTGTTACTGCCGGGTCAGCCGGATGTGTACCTGAGACTGGGTGAAGCTGAAAGCTAGCGTTCTTAAGGGAATATTCAGTCGGTGAACAAAAAATGACTTTTACTTATTGCAATACATGCCCCTAGATGTTTATATCCTGCATCTCTTTTCGCAGTTCGGACATGCACATTAATGCATGCGTACCCAGGGAAAGGAACCCTTAACGGAACTATTCTCCCTGGAAGATGTTTCTTACTATCCATGTAATATAACATAGCTAGTTGGGTACTTGTCTGTTGAAGCACTTATGACCCCTACGCCTGGTCTCCACGCATACCCCGGTTCTTACATAACTGAGCGGGTATTCGGATACACTCCGGACTATCGGGTCCTGAGGTGGAAGCAAAAAGGTCCGCCATGAAAAATGATCTATAATCCGGCTAGAAGGCATTATACATGTCACTTTAATTATGTCTTACAATCCGGCTAGAAGCAAAAAGGTCCGCCATGACAAATGATCTACAATCCGGCTAGAAGCAAAAAGGTCCGCCGTGACAAATGATTTACAATCCGGCTAGGGACAAAATATGTCACTTGAAGTACACAGTCATTTAGACTGACTAAATTCTTCTTCTATACCATCCAACAGGCTGTCTAGCCTACAATCCTGTTGGGAATACTTTGCGGCTAATTTTACCTGGTCATATAACAGACTAACGGGGATCTCTTTCCCATCGGACCCCATAGGTCCGACCTCGGCCATGTGGTTCGGGTCAGCCTTGGTATATCGCATCTTCACCATGGCCCAGGCTTCCCTTGCACCTTGTCGGCAGATAGATATCTTCCATAATCGGAAGCGCTGCCGCGCTCCCTTGAGCATCTCTACAAGCTCCCCCATGCCTTCTGGCAGTGAGGCGGATGGCCACAAGGCCTGGGCAATGCCCTGCATCACCTGCCGAACTTGTTCGTGCAGTTGTGAGAGCTCTGGCAAAAGATCGCCCGCAGATCCGGGCATCTCCTCTTCGGGGACGACCCGTTAGCATACCTACAGATATAACTCTATTAGCCGGTTTCTTCGCCGAACTCTATAAAAGTTCGTTCAAGCACTTACTAAAAATGTCGCGTTGAAGCCCCTTATTCTCCTTTACGGAGTCAGCTAGCTGGGCCCGAACATCTTGGAGAGCGTTATTCTCCTTCCTAACCCGCGTAAGCATGCGCTTGCCAGCCTCTAGCTGTCGCTGAGCATGTTGCTCATTCCCTCACACGATCGTTGGATTCACTATGGGATCATCTGTAGAATCTATTGTTAGATTTGCATGCATGTCGAATACTAACTGGTACATGTCATTTCATTCTTTTCGATCAGAACAGGTGTTACCAGATGGGGCCTTCTTGGAATCCTTCATTTTGGCAACTGCGGCCTGTAGCTAGGCTTTGCACTCCTCCAGCTATTGAGACAACTGGGTATTCTTCTCCGTAAGAACCTACGCATATAATGATCCTTAAGTCAGTTGTGCCAACTGTTTCAAGTCTCAGGAGCTACTGATATACATAATTATCAGATTTTCTTACCCGTATATCCTTTACATACTGGTCCGTGGCTCTGGCAAGACCATTTTGAGCAGCTCGGATGTACGCGTCTCCTGAGTTGAAGGCATCGAACGCCTCTTCAGAGAAACCAGGGTCGCGGAGTACGACCCGGCGACGCCTGTGATTCATGGCACTCTCCACTTAGGAATTCGTAGCGGATAGCCTATCCGCATCCTCTGTAGGAGGAACATCCGGTGTTGTCCCTGAGGGAGTCCTGGATTAGGGGGTCTCCGGACAGCCGGACTATATCCTTTGGCCAGACTGTTGGACTATGAAGATACAAGATTGAAGACTTCGTCCCGTGTCCGGATGGGACTCTCCTTGGCGTGGAAGGCAAGCTAGGCAATACAGATATGTAGATCTCCTCCCTTGTAACCGACTCTGTGTAACCCTAGCCCCTCCGGTGTCTATATAAACCGGAGGGTTTAGTCTGTAGGAGAACATGCAATCATACCATAGGCTAGCTTCTAGGGTTTAGCCTCTATGATCTCGTGGTAGATCAACTCTTGTAATACTCATATCATCAAGAACAATCAAGCAGGACATAGGGTATTACCTCCATCAAGAGGGCCCAAACCTGGGTAAACATCGTGTCCCATGCCTCCTGCTATCATCCGCCTTAGACGCACAGTTCGGGACCCCCTACCCGAGATCCGCCGGTTTTGACACCGACATTGGTGCTTTCATTGAGAGTTCCATTGTGCCATCACCGTAAGGCTCGATGGCTCCTTCGATCATCGGTAACGATGCGGTCCAAGGTGAGGTTTTCTTCCCTGGACAGTTGTTCGTATTCGGCGGCTTCGCACTGCGCGCCAATTCGCTTGGCCATCTGGAGCAGATTGAGAGCTACGCCCTGGCCATCAGGTCAGGTTCAGAAACTTAAACTACATTGCCGACATCCGCGGAGACTTGATCTTCGACGGATTCGAGCTCATGTCAGGTGCGCCGCACAGTCACGACGAGCATGACGTAACTCTGTCGTCGGACAATATTCGGGAAATCACATCTGCAACTACTCCGGTCGTCAATCCGGAGCAAATCGTGCCATCCGAGAGCGGACGGATAGACCCCGCCATGGAGGCCGCACTCTCAGTGGCGATAGCACCGGATACTGACTTCACCCCTTACGAGAGCCGTGTCGCCGAACCGCTGGATTCACCTCCGGCCACGGACTCCGAGCCGCTTACATCCGTGCCCGTCGAATCTGACTGGGCGCCGATCATCGAGTTCACCTTCGTGGATATCTTTCAGCACTCGCCCTTCGGCGACGTGCTAAATTCCTTAAGGTCTCTCTCATTGTCAGGAGAAACTTGGCCGAACTATGTCCGGCTAGAATGGGACGCGGACAACAAAGAAATTCGCTGCCCACCCACCACCCACTTAGTAGCCACTTTCGACGATTTAACCGACATGCTCGACTTCGACTCCGAAGACATTGACGGTATGGACGACGATGCAGGAGATGAGTAGGAACCACCGCCCATAGGGCGCTGGACCGCTACCTCATCATACGACATATACATGGTGGACACCCCTAAAGAAGGCAATGGCGACGAGACAGTAGAGGATGACCCCTCCAAGAAGCAACCCAAGCACCGACGTCAGCAGCGCCGCTCTAAGTCCCGCCACTACAAAAGTAGTGATACCGGCACAGGAGATAATAACACTCCGGATAGTGCCGAAGACAACCACAATCCCATCCAGCACGATGTAGAGACGGAGGATGAACAAGCTAGCCCTCCAGAACAGGCAGCAGATGGATAACTGGAGGAGGACAATTACATGCCTCTCTCCGAAGACGAGGCGAGCCTCGATGACGAAGAATTTATCGTGCCTGAGGACCCCGTCAAGTAGGAGCGCTTCAAGCGCCAACTTAGGGCCACAGCAAATAGCCTGAGAAAAAGCAACAACAGCTTCAAGCTGATCAAGGCTTGGTAGCAGACAGATGGACCGAAGTCCTTGCGGCCAAGGAATACGAACTCGAGCGCCCCTTCCAGAGTTACCCAAAACGCAGGTTGCTACCTCACCTCGAGGAGGAAGCATTGAAGCCTCATTCACTAGTGTACAATGCGGCTGACCGGCCACTGCGTAGCCGAGCCAGAGAGGCGTTTCAGCCTGAAGTTCAGCCTGCACCCCGCCGCCACTCAATCAAAAATACCAAGGCCTGGGGCAACACACGGGACCTGTGAGACATATTGGATAGTAAGGCAAAACTCGCAAGGTCAATATACGGGTCACGGGCACGCGCGCCAACACGGGACAATGATCGTTGCGCCGGATACACCAAAGGTAAATCCAGCCTGGCCAAATACAGCAGACAAGACTCATATGAACTGTGTCGTGATACAGCCCGGCACAGAGGCGCCGCACACCCCCTATGCTTCACTGATGAAGTTATGGACCACGAATTCCCGGAGGGTTTTAAACCCGTAAATATCGAATCATATGATGGTACAACAGATCCCGCTGTATGGATTGAGGATTTCCTCCTTCACATCCACATGGCTCGCGGTGATGATCTACATGCCATCAAGTACCTCCCACTAAAACTCAAAGGGCCAGCTCGGCATTGGCTGAATAGCTTGCCAACAGACTCCGTCGACAGTTGGGAGGATCTGGAAGATGCATTCCTTGACAACTTCCAGGGCACTTATGTGCGACCACCGGATGCTGATGACTTGAGCCATATAACTCAGCAGCCAGGGGAATCGGCCAGACAATTCTGGACACGGTTCCTGACTAATAAAACCCAAATTGTCGACTGTCCAGACGCAGAGGCCCTAGCGGCATTCAAGCACAACATCCGTGACGAGTGGCTTGCCCGCCACCTTGGCCAGGAGAAGCCGAAGTCCATGGCAGCCCTCACGACACTCATGACCCGCTTTTGCGCGGGCGAGGATAGCTGGCTGGCTCGCAGCAACAACACATCCAGGAATCCAGGCACCCCGGATAACAAAGATGCTAACGGTAAACCACGACGCAACAAACACAAGCGCCACAAATATGGTGATAAAACCAATAATACGGGAGTTAATGTTGGGTTCAGGGTCCCAAAGCCCGGTCAGCAGAAAGGGCCGCCCAAAAATACAAATCCGGGTCCATCCAGTCTGGACCGCATACTCGCTCGCCAATGCCAAATTCATGGCACCCCAGAAATGCCAGCCACCCATACCAACAAAGAATGCTGGGTCTTCAAACAAGCCGGCAAGGCAGGCGCCAAACACGAAGAGGGGTCTCAAAGCGACGATAGCGACGAAGAGCCCAGATTTCCGAACACAGGAGGGCAAAAGAAATCCCCCCCCCCACACTCAATTGGTGAATGTGGTAAATACCACCCAAACGGCCCACTTTGACCAGATATACACCCTTAAGGATGGCGGCTCAACGGAACTCGTCGTCCCACAATATAAGCTAGGGCCGGTCACCTTCAACCGCACGGATCGTCCGATCAATGCCAACCGGGGCAATCCAGCCACACTAATCCTCGACCCAATAGTAAACGGGTTCCACCTCACTCGAGTCCTTATGGACGGAGGTAGCAGGTTAAATCTGCTTTACCAGGATACAATGCGCAAGATGGGTATCGATCAGTCAGCGATCAAGCCCACTAAGGCCACTTTCAGAGGTATCATACCAGGTATGGAGGTCAGCTGTACAGGCTCCATTTCCCTCGAGGTAATCTTCGGATCACCAGAAAATTACCGTACCGAAGAGTTAGTCATCGAAATCGCCCCTTTCCGCAGTGACTATCAGGCACTGCTCGGGTGAACCGCGTTCGCTCGATTCAATGCGGTGCCACATTATGCCTACCGTAAGCTCAAAATGCCCGGTCCACGCGGCGTCATCATGGTTCAGGGAAACGCTGAATTTTCTTTCGACGCCAACAAATACATCACTGCCTTAGCAGCAGGAACACCGAGAAGCACCTTACAGCCTAACCTCGAGTCGACACCTAGGCTCCCAGACACCATCAAGGGGATCCGAACTACTTTGCGGAAGGATACTCTGGCTCGTCCAGGGTTCAATTAAACACTCCGGCAAAGGCCACGACAGGCCGAACTCAGCGGCTCAACCGCCCTCCGGCACGCAAACATTTCTTATAGTACCTTCGCAGGTCCACCTTTGCATTGACCAGGACGGACTCCACAGAGGCAGCTCGAATGCGCCTGGGGATCCTTAGACATTTCCTGCAGCGACCGTCCGGCTACAATACGGACCCGCACTCAACCTCTTCCCCTGGTCATAGCAGGTTCTGCTATCACAACTCCTTTTTTTATCACATTACTTGTACCATGCGCATAGACGTATTATTTATACAACATGTGGATTCATATGATGTTTACCTGCTGGTTATTTCTTATCGAAATCATTTCGTCAAATGGTATCCGTACACAGCGGTATGCCCTAAATATGCCAGGGGCTTCGTCTTCCCCATAACATGGCAATAGAAGTCCTAACACCTTCACGAAATTTTAGCACCCCGAACTTATAGCATTATATGCATCAGCTCTGAATCATGTCTTGGGTCAATAGTTGGGTTTGCCCGGCTCCTATGTTTTGGTACCTTACGTTCCGCTACATCGGCTAAGGTAGCACTGGGAGAACTACTGCGATTGTGTCCCGGTTCTTCCGGATGAGCACCTCAGTAGAGAAAGCCAAAAACTGACTGTCATGATACGGAGAGAGTTGGTCAGCTGTTCGAGCGGTCACAAAATCTTTAAGGATTTCTCCCGCACAATGCCATAACCAATGCAGCGTGCGATGGATCGGCTTTTTTTTCTTCGATCAGGCGCTTATAGAGCCCCTAGTACGGTCTTCCTAACACAAGGGGCTGCGCCGACCATACTAAAGCTCCTCTGGCTAAGTGAGAGTGATAAAGCCCTATAGTCCGATTGCCTGGTTCGTTGTGCTGAGCACCTCCCTTGGAGGACCCCAAACTATGATAAAGAGTGCTCAGGTTTATCCCAAACACCCCCGTACTCCTTACGTGGGGGCAGAAGCCGACGACTGGCCAACTCTCAGCCTTAATATACAAACGGCCGCACGGGAGGGTAAACTTATATATAACAGTCGACATATCAACGACCATGTTTAAACATTACAACGGACAATATGATCCGCATTCAGGGAAATATAATGTCCTTGGTACATTGCTCCGCCGCAAGGTAGGATCCTTTCAGGACACTCTTATAATATGATTCGAGCTTGCGGTGCTCCTTCCCCTCCGGTGGTCCTTCAGTCACGAGCTTTTTGGCATCCATCTTCCCCCAGTGCACCTTTGCAAGGGCGAAGGCCATTTGCACTCCTTCTATACAGACCGACCGCTTGATGACATCAAGTCGAGGGCAAGCACTTATAAGATGCCTTACGAGCCCGAAGTAGCTGCTTGGAATCGGTTCAGCAGGACATAGCCGGATAACCACATCTTTCATGGCTAGTTCCGCCGCCTTATGCAGTTCGATCAGCTGTTTCAGTTGATTGGCAAAAGGCACTGGATAATTTGGCGCCAAATACTGAGACCAAAAAAGCTTATCGGCAGTGTTCCTTCCTTCGGCTCGGTAGAAGTGAGCGGCATGCGATAGACTGTGCGGCAGCTCGGCAAATACACCTGAGAAGTCCAGATTCACAATCAGAAACATAGTTTTTCCTTCAAATATTTTATTTACTTGGGAAAAGCTTACCCACCATGATTTTCCCCCTGCAGCGCGCTTTGGGTTTCCCCCTGGGCGTCGCTCGTGGCTTGGCGCGCCTTGGTGAGTTCGGACACTTTCTCCGTTAAACTCTACTCCATGGCCTCGCATTTACTTATGGCCTCTTGCAGCCCCTGCTCAGCTTTAATAACTCTGGCTTTGTGTTTCTCACGAAGAGCCCGCTCCGTGGCCCCCTTTTTCTCGGCCTCGGTAATGGCCCTTTTGAGGGCCTTGACTTCGGTCATAACTCCTAGCACAAATTATGCGTCTGATTTCATACTGAACATTTATCTCGTAATAAATGCACATAATACTGGTGCATACCTTGTTTATCCCTCAACTGCATTTGCAATCGGCCAATTTCTTCTCTGGCCCACTCCAGACTTTGATTCAGTCCGGCAATCTCCGCGGTGTGGGAGGCAGCAGCCGCTATAGGTATCTGTTTGAAACAGGAGAGAAATCAATGTCATTTAGTGGGTCTTCCTGAGATCATGAATTCGATCCCCTGTCCGGTTCTTTCTTTCACTGAACAATGTATCAGGGGCTACTATCTATACTATGACACTCTTCGATAACTCATATAACATACCTCAAAGACTTTTATAAGACTAATACAGGCTTTGTTCAGTCCACTCTCGGACGACTGAATTTTCTCAATAACCGTGCCCATAAGGGCACGGTGTTCATCAACGATGCAGGCATCTCGTAGTGCCACCAAGAAAGCATCCGACACTTCTGAATGGACAAAGGTTGCTGGCGGAATCTTGTTCCCCACGTCTCTGGCCCCTGCGGTTCGACCTCCAGGCACCGCCTTCATGGTTTTTTCCTCTCCTCCTTGGCCGGGGTCCTTTCACGACGAGGCCTCGGTGTTTGGCACATGTTTGGAGGAAGGGTCCTTCGGGGGCGTCCCGCTCTCCACAGCGTTTGAGCTCAGGAGGTCCTCCGATGAGGATTGTTCGGTACGGGACCTCGCCGGACTACAAGAAATATACGGCTTAGGTTAAAACACTAAGCCACGATGAGTCCGGACGCTTAAACATATTCGGATACTCACAAGTTCACCAGGGGCTGGACCCTGGGATCCCATGTCGGGCCACTGTCTGTGGCGCCAGGAGACTCCTCTTGATGAGGAATCTTTCCTATTTAGGGTAGTTCGGCCTCCAAGGATGCGCAGGCCATCCTCTTCCTTCTTCCCTCCACGGGAGATTCATCTCCCTCCTCCTTTTTGTCCTCTTCGAAGGCGGAATGGGCATCAGAGCCTTTGCATATTGTGCCCGAAGTACCGCGACGACGAAGGCCGCCCCGGGTCTTTTTAGCCCCCTTCCCGGTCGTCTTCTTTGGCACCTTGTAAGGCGCCGGGACCAGCATCTTCGTCAGAAGTGGGATGGCCGGGTCTTCGGGCAGCAGGGCCGGACAATGGATCCTCTCCGCCTTCTTCGTCCAGCTCTGGGAAAGTTGAATAAACACGCGTCAAGCGCGCTCATTGGGTCATGCGGATGGAAAAGTTTGATAAACTCACCGAACTTGCAGGGCGGGACAGTTGGTACCTGCGGTCTTCGACGGAGTCCGGCCATGATTTGCTGGACTTAAAAAAGCACCTTCCAAATGTCCTCGTGCAACGATCGGAAGAGCCTTCGCAAGGTTTGGTGCCTGGCCGGGTCAAACTCCCATAGATTGCGAGTCCGACGTTGACAAGGCAGTATCTGGCGGACTAACATCACCTGGACTACGTTGATGAGCTCAATGTTCTTATCTCCCATATCTTTAACGCGCGTCTGGAGCACCGACAGTTCATCGAACGAGGACCAATCCAGTCCTTTCTTGACCCAGGACGTAAGCTGCAGAGGGGCGCTAGATCGAAACTCAGGAGATGCGGCCCGCTCCTTGCCGCTCGGCTCAGTGATGTAAAACCACTATTGTTGCCACTCCTTGACAGAATCATTAAAGGTTCTTGTTGGCCATATGACGTTGGGCATCTTGCTCACCATAGCACCCCCGCACTCGGCATGCTCGCTGGCCACCACCCTTGGCTTCACATTAAAGACCTTCAGCCATAAACCGAAGTGTGGCGAAACGCGAAGAAAAGCCTCGCACATGGCAATAAATGTCAAGATGCTGAGGAAGGAATTAGTTGACAGATCGTGAAGATCGATCCCATAATAGTACATTATGCCGCGAACAAATGGGTGGAGGGGAAATCCTAGCCCGCGGGCAAAGTGAGGGAGGAATACAACCCTCTCGTGGGGTTCCGGAGTGGGGACGATCTGTCCCGCCATTGGGAGACGGTGGCTGATTTTCTTGCCAGATACCCGGCCTCCCGAAGCTTTTTGATATCCTTCTCTCGGATGGTAGAGGCCATCCATTTGCCTCCTGCTCCGGATCCAGACATCTTTGGAAGACCTCCTGTGGGTAGAGGAGGTGAACGCTCGCGCGTTGGAGCCTGAGCAGAATGGAATAAGTTAGGAAGAAGGTATGGGTGAAGAGGGTGAATTCTTGTCCCTTTATAAGGGCAGAAGAGGCAATGCGCCTCCCCCTCGCTTGCTAAAACCTCTTATTCCCCAAGCGTCGTAAGTAACACTACTAGGGAAAACCTTATACACAGAACTTTAGCAGTAGCGCAGGTCAAAGAAGCACGCTGGTGCTAAGTAGCAGTAGCGCGCCTGTGCAAACCGCGCTGCAGATGAAGTTTTAGCAGTAGCGCGTCTTGTTCTAAACACATTACTACTAAAATTCCCACGGCTTAGCCGATAGGCTACACATAGTAGTAGAGACCTATATCGAACTGCGCTACCACTACTTTCTTTGTAGCAGCGCATTTTAATCTAAACTCGCTACTGCTAAAGGATATAAAATTAAATGGAAAGCAAATAGAAAGGTAATTGAAAATGAAAAAAATAGAATAAGGTGAAAGGAAAAAATAAAACGTGAAGAAAACTAAATGAAAAAGGGGGGAGAAGAGAAAGGAGTAGCAGTAGCGTGTATCCCAGAACGCGCTGTAGCTAATGTAGCAGTAGCGCGCTTTCTAGAATGCGCTACTGCTACTTCTGACTTAACCAAGGGGTTCGTCCTTCCCCACGGCCACTTCCCGCAAATCCAGCTCTCCACTCTCGCCGCCGCTGTTGCCCATCGGCCGCCGCTTGCTCTCCGCACACCCTCTATGCCGCCCCTGACCCCAGATTCAATGCCGCCCCCACCCCCGACCTCAATGCCGCCCCGGACGCCGCCCCCGACCCCGACCTCGACTCCGCCATCTGCCGCGTGCCCGAGCCCCGACCCCGACCTCGATGCCGCCTGCCCCTCCCTCGTTGCAGGCACCTGAGGTGAGCACGCCTGCTCCTCCCTCTCCCCTACCTCTGCCTAGGGTTTCTTTATATTTTAGTTGCATCAAATTAGTTAGGGTTCATGTAAGGGTAGAAACGAATCGGATGCAGATGCGGCTCAAATGAGTTAGGGTTCATGTAAGGGTGGAAACGAATCAAATTTCTAAGATGAATCATAAAACGAGTAAAATTTGACCACTTATTTCACTTTATAGTTGGATAATTGGAATATCCGCTACCACTTTCCGCCCCTAGCTTCATCAAATTAGATGGTAATTAGGGCAGTAGTTCCTAGGTACTAATTAGTTAGTAAGAACTAGGTACTAATTAGGTACTAGTTTATTTTTATTTATAATAAGTTTATTTTTAATAGAACTAGCTGAATTAATAGAACTAGTTAGTAAGAACTTGTTGCTAATTTTTTAGTTGAAGCAATTTTTCCCGCATTGACGTTGACGATGCCTATCCCGCATCCTCGTCGTCGAGTCGGCGAAGGACGACACCTGCTTGACCAGATGGGCCATGTCCGGGACTGGGCTCCGCCGGGGTGGTACTGGGAGGCGCTACCTACCGGGGGGCGCAGGTTGGTGAGGAGCCAGCCTGTCGTTGACCCGAACCTTCTTTGGTGGCGGTCGCGTGGGCCAGTGACGGTCCAGAGGCTCAAGGACCCCGCGGAGGTGGTGTGTCACCGTGTCAGTGAGGAGGACGCGCACGTCCGTTGCTACTTGTTTGCGTTGGAGCACGGGTTCTCCAATACCTGGCAGGTTCTCCAGGGATCTCACTAGAGCTATGATCCCGTGATGGTTCCTTCTCTGTGGGTGTCCACCGCCCGCGCCGATACCCGTCATGTGCTAGGGTTTTAGTTGTATTAGTGATGTTATATGTATGACACTATTCAGGATGTATTAGTGATAATATTCGACGATGTACGGACGCATGAGATGATTTACTCTTGCTTATTGAATGCATGCTAATTTGAGTCCTATAAGATATTTTGAAATGTATATCTTGTGTTGCTCAAATAGGATATGTGCTTGCCCAATTGGCCGGTCATGTTTGCAGGTTACACCTCCGAGTGACCTATGTTTTGCCGGAGTGTTTATTCATTTCCGTTCTGGCAAATTTCAGGCGCTCGATATGTCCTATTTTAGCAAAGGTCATGTCGGATTTTCCATGAATTTTGGCATGACTTGTGCCAGAATATGTAGGAAATATCGAGTGCCCCGGATTTGTGTGTTGAGTATCCTGGTAGTTGTCTTCGATCGATTTTCAATTAATGTGTTAACTATGAACATAGGAAATGTCTGACGACGAAAAGGATTTCGGTATTTGCAAATACTGTGAAGACGAGCGCGGCCTGTGCGACGGAATCTTCCTAGATGAAGATAGGCGCTTCAGCATCAAGCTGGACGAGAACTTCGAAGTGGATACAGTAAGTCACAATGACAAGTCTTTTTTTGTAATTAAGCATGACATTTGCTTCAACTTATAATTTAAACATGACATTAAGCATGACAAGTCTTTTTTTACTATTCTACTAGCGTATCCCCTGCCATGCAAGATTTTTTGTATTGGATAAGATAGGTTCTAGTCGTACAATGGAGGAAAAGAAAGTTTACTTGAAGACCGAGCATGGTTATATTTTCCACGCAAAATTATACAATTCAGACAACTACACCTTTTTTGGATGCAAAACATGGCGAGCACTATGCAAGACTTAAGCATTTGAGCCTAATATGGTTATCACCTTTGATATTTGTCCGGAAGATGATATTGAAGGTAATACCGACATCTGGGTTGATGTGCAGACGCCTCCATTTATACCATTATGTAAGTTTCTCAACCATACTTATGTCTTTGATATTGTTTATTCAAAAATAGTTGACAACTAATTTGTATTGTCAGCTTATTTCGGTGCAAGCAAACATGTCCAGCGCTTGGTAGACATGACCTACTACTGTCCCGAGGCTGAACTAAACTGCGAGGAGCTAAGTCATTATGTTTCATGGCTTGAGGATCTTGATATTGTCAAGACAAATTTTCTTCCTGCACTTAGAAATGTTAGTACTGAAAACGTGCGACCAATATTGTTCATAATGAACTAAGGTCACATCTATTTAGGAAGGATGGTAAGATTTTTACTATTTGTCCTCAGTGCATCTTTTCCATACATTATTTTTGAAGCTAAATTTCATTCCTAAGTATGTTACCATACGATGTTCTTCAACAGGGACTCCCGATGAATGTTGTGCCTTATGGGATCGAGACTAAAGGTACCATGAGTATTATTAGCTTACGGCCAAGATATCCTACAGATTACTTTAGTGCATTCAAGATTAGCGACAGATGCTTAATAGTGCAAGACTGGACCAAATGTGTGATGGAGAAGCGCGAAGAAGTACTAGGGGGCAGCAAACAGATGCGCTACCCACGATTAGGAGACAGGTTCATCTGCATGCTCCAACTTGATCAAGGAGGAGAGCTACACATGTTTTATGTTATTTTACCTAAGAGAGAGCAGAGGAGTGATTAGCTAGCTAGAAATGAGTTTGAGGATGATGATATGCTACACTATTACTATGATGATAAAATAGCTAGTGTTGGTGGTAATGACTATGATGATTATTATTAGCTAGTGTTAGTGGTGATTAAATAAATACCGTTGGTGGTAATGACTATGATGATGATTAAATAGCTTGTGCTGGCAGATTAGATTCAAGTGGAGGCAACATGTGGTGCACATCGAAAGTACTACTAGTCCAAACTAGATCAAGTTTGGATTAGTAGTATACCTTTGACATGCACCACATATTGCCTCCACTTGAACCTAATCCACCTTCATTTGACACACTGTTATGGACATAATGATGTAAACCTCATAACTGGTATTGTACCAATATTTGTACGATGGCGCATAAATACACTAAAAATAAAAAATAATAATAAAAAGAATACTAGTAGCGATGGAGAGAAAACACGCTGCCAATAGTTACATTAGCAGTAGCGTGGGAGTTAACAAACGCTGCAGCTATTTGTCCTAGCAGTAGCGCGTGCGGGCACGCGTTACTGCTAAGCAATAGCTGTAGCGCCTTATTAGTAGCGCGCCTACCCGCGCTACTAGTGAGCACAAAACCAACGCTACTGCTAGGGTTTTCCCTAGTAGTGTAATGGCGCGGTTGGGTTACCCGCGTCCGCATTGATGAGAATCTCATAATAAGGGGAACACGATCTCTGCTTTGACAAGACGTGTCAAGAAAACCTCCTTGCGATATGTGCGGTGCTGGTTGAGAAAAACGGTTCTAATAATGACAGGGCCATGGCGTGATGTCATGCTGTCAAAACGTGTCAGCAGAGTAGATTTTTGGAAATATTATTTTCTCTATGGTGGTATGTGGAACTTGTTTGGCAGAGCCGGACACTATCCTTGTGTTCAAAATCTTCCATGGAGTATTCAGAGGAGGAACCCGCCTTGCAATGCCGAAGACAATACTGCCCGCCGAACTCATCATCATTGAAACCTGGTTCAGGGGCTACTGAGGGAGTCCTGGATTAGTGGGTCTCCGGACAGCCGGACTATATCCTTTAGCCGAACTGTTGGACTATCAAGATACAAGATTGAAGACTTCATCCCGTCTCCGAATGGGACTCTCCTTGGCGTGGAAGGCAAGCTAGGCAATATGGATATGTAGATCTCCTCCCTTGTAACCGACTCTGTGTAACCCTAGCCCCTCCGATGTCTATATAAACCGGAGGGTTTAGTCTGTAGGAGAACATACAATCATACCATAGGCTAGCTTCTAGGGTTTAGCCTCTACGATCTCGTGGTAGATCAACTCTTGTAATACTCATATCATCAAGAACAATCAAGCAGGACATAGGGTATTACCTCCATCAAGAGGGCCCGAACCTGGGTAAACATCGTGTCCCCTGCCTCCTGTTACCATCCGCCTTAGACGCACAGTTCGGGACCCCCTATCCGAGATCTGCCGGTTTGGCCACCGATATTCCCCACATTAGCATCTGCCTCTAAGTCCGGCTGGTGGAGGCGTGGCCGGCAGGCTCTCCGAACACAGTCCGGCGAGCGTTTTTTCTTCCAGGAACCATGGATGTTATTATATTTTAAAGACGACAACCACGGAGGAGGTTTTTTCTTCATACCTCTGCGACAGCGTCTCAGTCCATACCGCCTTGCTTTTAAGCCTACCGGGCTTCGGTGCCCCTTGTTGGTGAGTCACTGCGGGTTCGGCATGGCGTCCCGAGGGCCTTCCCTGTAAGACACCCTATGTTTGCGGTGGGTGAAGTGCAAAAGAGGGATCCTTCTCGGAAGTTGGGACTCTGGTTTTACTTACATGCGATGCAGGGAGCAGGCCAGGATAATCGGCTATGATGGCCACCAAGGCACCGTCGCAGCTTAACTGATTGAACATCCTATCGATGAGCTCCACAAATATGTCCGGATCTTCTTCGAGTCTGGGATCGAGGGCCCGGTCAGGATCCTCTAGCTGAGGAGACGGGCTGTGGACCTCCCTCACAGCTTTTTGCAGTTCCTGCTATGAAATAGCAAGGTAAATATTTATGATGAAGAATGCGGGAAGGCCTGGAGTAAAAGGTAGCAGCTCATCCAGTTTGGGGGTTGTACATGGAGAATCCATCCCGCGGCTAAAAGCGGATGAACTCCTCTTCCTCTCCTTTGTATAAATCGGACAGTATTTTCGCTAGAGCAGCGGCGGAGTCTGGACCTTTACGGCCGCAGCGGGTGGCACCGTCTTCTCCATTGAAGTGCCGCATGGGTTTCCCCCGATACTGAAGTTGCTGCACCCCCCGCATTATACATATTGACATAACCTCGGTTATTGTAAGTCCTGATTTGGCCATCCTTTTTATCCTGCCCATCAGGTGAAGGACCTCTCTGTTATCTCCCTCCTGGGGGCTCCAAGGGCGCCAGCTGCAGTGTTTCTTCAAAGGGGCATTAGTAAACTCAGGAAGGCCCATCCGAATAGGGTCCGGAAGGGGGAGGTCCTCCATATAAAACCACTCCGAAGGCCAGTCTTCAGATGTCTTCTTCGGAGTACCGGACAGATATCCAGTCCCGGCGATGCGCCATATTTCGGCTCCACCCACTTGATATATTGATCCCTCCTGTGTACGGGGTACGAGGCAGGATAGCCTCTTCCATAGCTCAAAATGAGCTTCGCAACCCAGAAACAGCTCGCAAAAGGCAACGTAGCCAGCGATGTGTAATATGGAGGCGGGAGTAAAGTTATGCAACTAGAGGCCATAGACCTCCAGGAGCCCACGGAGGAACGGTTGGATTGGAAATCTGAGTCCCCTCAATAAGTAAGGGACAATGCATACCCGCTCCCCCTGGATGGGTTGGGAAAGCTCTCTGCTTGCTCCCCGCCATTATAAGTGGCTAGTCCGGCTCACACGGGGACCATATACGCAGGAGGGAGAAACCCCTGGGTCTGCAACTTTACTAATTGGCTGTGGGGGATGGAACACTTCTCCCAATTTCCTGGCTTAGTGCTACGGGAGCGAGAGGAGGAGCTGCGCTGGCCGGCCATGATGGGATGGACTTTTCCGGGCACGCTCCGATGGATACTCACTGTGGGAGGATGGTGTGATCTGGATCTGAAGATCCCCGACTCTTTAAATATATGATTTACCTACATGGTTAGGGTGGCAAATGTAAAAACGCCCCAACTTCTCGCATTCGCTCGACACGTGGAAGATAGCCATTATTAAATCATAGAAGCCGAGGAGTGCAACATTCATGGGAAGACAGACACTGCTCGTTATGACAGGTACTCGAGATTTGGAGAAGAACCCGCCTTGCAATGCCGAAGACAATCTACGCACCGGACTCATCGTCATTGAAGCCTGGTTCAGGGGCTACTAAAGGAGTCCTGGATTAGGGGGTCCTCGGACAGCCGTACTATATACTTTGGCTGGACTGTTGGACTATGAAGATACAAGATTGAAGACTTCGTCCCGTGTCCAGGTAGGACTCTCCTTTGCGTGGAAGGCAAGCTTGGCAATTCGGATATGTAGATCTCTTCCTTTGTAACCGACTCTGTGTAACCCTAGACCCCTCCGTGTCTATATAAACCGGAGGGTTTAGTCCGTAGGACAATAACAACCATAATCATAGGCTAGCTTCTAGGGTTTAGCCTCTACGATCTCGTGGTAGATCAACTCTTGTAATACTCATATCATCAAGATCAATCAAGCAGGAAGTAGGGTATTACCTCCATCGAGAGGGCCCGAACCTGGGTAAATATTGTGTCCCCCGCCTCCTTTTACAATCAACCTTAGACGCACAGTTCAAGACCCCCTACCCGAGATCCGCTGGTTTTGACACCGACAACCTCATCTAGATGATTCGAGTGCACTCGTTTGACCGTCATGCCGGCGTGCGACCCGTCACGGACGGGAGGCACCACTGACGGGACGAGACGGCACGGTCATAATTTCAGTTTTTCTAGTTTTCCACGGCAAGCTGGCGTGCTAAGCCATGCCTGCTTATGCATTGAATTCCGATGACCACGATGACGATCGCGTTTCCCGCGACACGCTATTTCACCTACCTTCCGCCTATAATTACTGTTTCCCGGGCTTTTCGGGTGGCTCCGTCACCCAAATCTCCCTATCCTCATAAGCCCCCACCGGTTCGACGTCGCTCGCCACTTATCCTCGCTCTCGCCACGTCCGCCATGCCCCGCCTATCCGCGATAGGCGCAACCGGAGGCAGTCACTGTAGGAACTAGTGTTTTTGAGACGGAAAGAGGGTGTCAACTGGGCTGTGCGGGGCACTCTGGCCTGTCTAGACAACCTTCTCTTTTATGTTTATCACATACCAGCCCGGTAGTTTTTTTCTTTCTGAAAATGGCTAGCCCAGTTTTTTTGTGATTTGCCAAGTAAGTCGTTTTGTTAGTCCTATTGGGATACAAATCTTTCAAGACGAGGAGAGCTTCATTCGGCTGGCCAAGAAAATGGCCTATCAGTAATAAGAAATGGGCTCTACATTTTTAAAACACATCAAACCGGCAATTAGTTTCAAATTTCTTTTTTTCATTTCGAGATTTTAAATTGCATTGATTTTTATGTGTGGATAATTTGTTGGATTTTATATTGATATACATTTATTTTTAAAATCAGTTTGAATGTGACTCGAAATTTCGGGATTAAAAACAGTTCGAACCGCACCGAAAATATGCAAAATATCGTATAATTTTTTAACCGTGGCCACAATATGGACTATAATGCTAACAAAAAGAATATGGGCTCCAAAAAAACTTAAGAATAAGCAAATGAGCTATAAATTATTAGAAATAATGGCAGATGGGATGTATGCTGTTTTCCACAGATTTGAGGCTTTCCTAAAAAACGTTGACGCACAAGCAGTGACTGTTGGATATCCATCCAACGGCCGTCGTGCTTCTTCAATCTTTGATCTTCCTGCTCCAGCCGCTCAAACAAGTGCCGGCGGGACTGCCCGCTCCCTCCTCCCCGCGGCCGGCTGTGCTGCCGCGCAGGCCTCACCGCCCTACCGTACTCCCATCGCTGGCCTAGCCATCCCTCTACTCACCCACACCTGCTGTTATTCTCCGGCGACGGTAGACAAACTAGTAAACCCTCGTACATTCGTACTCTGCTCTGCATGGGAAACAACCGCCGAGTCTTCCCTGGCTCCGTGTCGTTCCCTTCCTAGGCCTTGCCATCGTCCACCGCCCTGGTGCTCTCGGCGTGGCCTGGTCAACGTGGTCAACGACCGACATGCATCTGAAGTGGACTGTACGTGGACAGGCTGACAGCTGGGTCCATGGCCGCACGCAAGGAAATGCCTCCTTATTACACGCAAAATAATGATTCCTCCACCTGACATCTGGGACCCACCGAAAGGGCCTCTGTATTTCGCAAAAAAACGTTACCGCCGCTGACAGCTCGGACCCACCAGCTATATCTTCGCACACAAGGAAGTGCCTCCTTATTACGCACAAAAAAATGAATACTCCCCCTGTTAGCTGGGACCCAGTATAGTGGAAGAATGACTTTTGGGCCTACTAAGTTGACGGGGATGGAGGGATTTGTCAACTTAGTCAATATGCACGATTCTAGCTCCAGTGACCGTACGATGTCCATCCAACGGCCGTAGTGCTTCTTCAACCTCTGGCCTTCTTGCTCTACCCGCCCAAACCAGCGCCGGTCGTGCCTCGTGCTCCTGCCTCCCGTGGCCGGTTGCGATGCCGCAGAGGCCTCACCGCCCCTAGTACTCGCACCGTTGGCTAGGCCATCCCTCTACTCACCCACACCCCCTGTTATTCTGCGGTGATGGTAGCCTCACACCGCAGCGAACTAGTGAACCGTCATACTCCTCTACGCGTGGCATGCACTGCCGCATCTTCCCCGGCCCCACGTCGTCCCCTTCCTAGGCCTCGCCATCGTCCACCGCCCTGGTGCTCTCGGCGCGGCGTGGTCAACGTGGTCAAGGAACGACTTCCAGTGGAAGAGTACTGTATGTGGAGAGGCTGACAGCTGGGTCCACGGCGGCCGCAAGGAAGTGCCTCCTTATTACGCGCAAAATAATTATTCCTCCACCTAATAGCAGGGACCCACCGGACGGGCCACCGTATTTCGTGAAAACATTGTTTCCCCCCTGACTACTGGGACCCACCAGCTACATCTTCGCACGCAAGGCAGTGCCTCCTTATTACGCACAAAAAAATGAATACCCCCTGCTAGCATGGGCCCAGTATAGTGGCAGGCTGGCTTGTGGGCCTACTAAGTTGACGGGGACGGAGGGCTTTGTCAACTTAGTCGATATGCACGATTCTAGCTCCAATGACTGTATGATGTCCATCCAACAGCCGTAGTGATTCTTCAACCTCTGGTCTTCTTGCTCCAGCCGCCCAAACCAGCGCTGGTCGTGGCTCATGCTCCTGCCTCACGTGTCCGGCTGCGATGCGGCGGAGGCCTCACTGCCCCGTACTACTCCCACCGCTGGCCAGGCCATCCCTCTACTCACCCACATCTCCTGTTATACAGCGGCGACGACAGCCTCACACTGTAGCGAACCAGTGAACCCTCATACTCCTCTACGCGTGGGCATCCACTGCCGCGTCTTCCCCTTTCTAGGCCTCGCCGTCGTCCACTGCCCTGCTGCTCTCGGCGCGGCGCGGTCAATGTGGTCAAGGAACAACTTCCATCGGACGTGGACTGTACGTGGAGAGGCTGGCAGCTGGGTCCACGGCCGTAGCAAGAAAATGCCTCCTTATTACGCGGAAAAGAATGATTCCTCCACCTGACAACAGGGACCCACCGGACGGGCAACTGATGACCCACAAGTATAGGGGATCTATCATAGTCTTTTCGATAAGTAAGAGTGTCGAACGCAACGAGGAGCAGAAGGAAATGATAAGCGGTTTTCAGCAAGGTATTCTCTGCAAGCACTGAAATAATAGGTAACAAATAGTTTTGTGATAAGTTAATTGGTAACGAGCAATAAGTAACAAAAGTAAATAAAGTGCAGCAAGGTGGCCCAATCCTTTTTGTAGCAAAGGACAAGCCTGGACAAACTCTTATATGATGTAAATCGCTCCCAAGGACACATGGCAATATCGTCAAGCTAGTTTTCATCACGTTCATATGATTCACGTTCGGTACTTTGATAATTTGGTATGTGGGTGGACCGGTGCTTGTGTACTATCCTTACTTGGACAAGCATCCCACTTATGATTATCCTCTATTGCAAGCATCTGCAACTACAGCAAAAGTATTAAGGTAAACCTAACCATTGCATGAAACATATGGATCCAAATCAGCCCCTTACGAAGCAACGCATAAACTAGGGTTTAAGCTTCTGTCACTCTAGCAACCCATCATCTACTTATTACTTCCCAATGCCTTCCTCTAGGCCCAAATAATGGTGAAGTGTCATGTAGTCGACGTTCACATAATACCACTAGAGGAGAGACAACATACATCTCATCAAAATATCGAACGAATACCAAATTCACATGACTATTAATAGCAAGACTTCTCCCATGTCCTCAGGAACAAACGTAACTACTCACAAAGCATATTCATGTTCATAATCAGAGGGGTATTAGTGTGCATATAGGATCTAAACATATGATCTTCCACCAAATAAACCAACTAGCATCAACTACAAGGAGTAATTAACACTACTAGCAACCCACAGGTACCAATCCCGGACTTGGAGACAATAATTGGATACAAGAGATGTAACATCCCAAATTTTCAATTTGGAATGTTATACACAAATCATTCATGCATATCATATTTTATTGCATTTCATTTTGCAATCCTCGAAATCCTAAGCAACTCAAGGACCCTCGGAGAGAGTTGGGGATTTCCCTGTTTTCATATTTGGGTTTTACCAAATATCAAAACGAGGATTTTTGGTTTTAATTATTTTTCTCTCTGAAAATATATCATATTAAAATATATGACACTGAAGCACAGAGACTTGAGATGAACTAGGAATCAACAATATATGGTCTAAACTTATCACAAGCAAATAAAACTGCTAGGAATTCCTTTTCAGTTGTAGCATAATTTCTTTGAGCATTGTCTAGAGTTTTACTAGCATATTGAATAACATTTAATTTATTATCAACTCTTTGTCCTAGAACAGCACCTACAACATAATCACTAACATCACACATAATTTCAAAAGGTAAAGTCCAATCAGGTGGCTGAACAATAGGTGCAGAGATCAATGCTTTCTTAAGTATTTCAAATGTTTGTACACAATCATCATCAAAGACAAATGGTATATATTTTTGTAATAAATTAGTCAGAGGCTGAGAAATGTTTGAGAAGTCCTTAATGAACCTCCTATAAAAACCGGCATGACCAAGGAAACTTCTTATACCTTTGATGTCCTTGGGACACAGCATCTTTTCAATAGCATCAACTTTAGCTTTATCAACTTCAATGCCTCTTTCAGAAATTTTATGCCCTAAGACAATACCTTCATTAACCATAAAGTGGCACTTTTCCCAATTCAAGACAAGATTAGTTTCTTCACATCTCTACAAAACTCGGTTAAGGTTGCTTAAGCAATCACCAAAAGAGGATCCATAGACGGAAAAATCGTCCATGAAAACCAAAAGGCAGAGAATATAGCCATCATGCATCTTTGAAAGGTAGCAGGTGCATCACATAAACCAAAAGGCATACGTCTATAAGCAAAAGTACCAATAGGGAAAGTAAAAGTAGTCTTTGATTGATCATTGGCTGATACAGGTATTTGAGAGAAACCAGAATAACCATCTAGAAAGCAAAAATGTGTATGTTTGGATAATCTTTCTAGCATTTGATCAATAAAAGGTAAGGGGTAATGATCCTTTTTAGTAGCTTTATTTAATTTGCGGAAATCAATTACCATCCTTCTTAGGGATAAATTAGGAACGATAGTAATAATTCTTTGCGGGATCAACTCATCTTTACCACTAGGAACGATAGTAATACCTCCCTTCTTAGGGACACAATGGACATGACTTACCCACTCACCATCAGCAATGGGATAAATTATACCTGCCTCAAGAAGCTTTAGTATTTCTTTTCTTACCACTTCCTTCATCTTAGGAGTCAGCCGTCGTTGATGATCACGAACTGGTTTGGCATCTTCCTCCAAATTTATTTTGTGTTGACACAGAGTGGGACTAATGCCCTTAAGACCATAAAGAGTATATCCAATAGCAGCATGGTGCTTCTTCAGAGTTTTCAATAATCTCTTTTCTTGATGCTCTGAAAGGTTAGCACTAATAATAACAGGATATATCTTTTTCTCATCAATGTAAGCATATTTAAGAGTATCAGGTAACTGTTTAAGCTGAAACATGGGATCACCTTTGGGTGGAGGAGGATCCCCTAGGATTTCAATAGGCAAATTGTGTTTCAGGATGGGCTCCTGTTTAAAGAATACTTCATCTATTTCCCTTCTTTCATTCATAAACATATCATTTTCATGGTCTAGCAAATATTGTTCTAAAGGATCATTAGGAGGCACAGCAATAGAAGCAAGACCAATAATTTCATCTTTACTATGTAATTCCTCTTCACGGTGTTGTCTACGAAATTTAGAGAAATTAAATTCATGAGACATATCACCTAAAACAATAGTAACAACATCCTTTTTGCAATCTATCTTAGCATTCACTGTGTTCAAGAAGGGTCTACCAAATATAATGGGACAAAAGCTATCTTGTGGGGAACCAAGAACAAGAAAATCAGCAGGATATTTAGTTTTCCCACACAAGACTTCAACATCTCTAACAATTCCCACTGGTGAAATAGTATCTCTATTGGCAAGTTTAATTGTGACATCAATATCCTCTAACTCAGCAGGCGCAATATCATGCATAATTTCTTTGTATAAGTCAATAGGTATTGCACTAGCACTAGCACCCATATCACATAAGCCATAATAACAATGATTTCCTATTTTAACAGAAATAACAGGCATGCCCACCACAGGTCTAGGTTTATCTTTAGCTCAAGGTTTAGCAATTCTAGCAGTTTCATCATAGAAATAAATAACATGCCCATCAATATTATCAGATAAGAGATCTTTAACAATAGCAATATTGGGTTCAACTTTAACTTGCTCAGGGGGTGTATAAGTTCAAATATTTCTTTTATGAACCACAGTTGAAGCTTTAGCATGATCTTTTATCCTAATAGGAAAAGGTGGTTTCTCAACATAAGTAGTAGGAACAATAGGATCATTATAAGTGACAGTCTATTCTTCAACTTTAATAGGTGCAGCTACTTTTACTTCTATGGGAGGATGATATTTAAACCACTTCTCCCTAGGAAGATCGACATGAGTAGCAAAATATTCACAGAAAGAAGCTACTATCTCAGAGTCAAGTCCATATTTAGTGCTAAATTTACGGAAAACATCGGTATCCATAAAAGATTTAACACAATCAAACTTAGGTGTCATACCTGACTCCTTACCTTTTTCCAGGTCCCAATCTTCACAGTTGCGTTTAGTTCTTTCCAATAAATCCCATTTGAATTCAATAGTCTTCATCATAAAAGAGCCAGCACAAGAAGTATTGAGCATGGTGCGATTGTTATCAGAAAGCCGAGCATAATTTTTTGAATAATCATTTCTCTGGAGAGCTCATGATTGGGGCATGAATATAACATTGATTTAAGCCTCCCCCAAGCTTGAGCGATGCTTTCTCCTTCATGAGGCCATAAATTATATATATAATTGCGATCACGATGAACAAGATGCATAGGATAAAAATTCTGATGAAATTCCAATTTCAATCATTTGTAGTTCCATGATCCCATATCATCACATAGCCTATACCAGGTCAATGCATCTCCCTTCAAAGATAAAGGGAAGACCTTATTTTTAATAACATCTGCGGGCACACCTGCAAGCTTAAATAATCCACAAACTTCATCCACATATATTAGGTGCTCATCAGGATGCATTGTTCCATCTCCTGCAAAAGGAGTAGCTAGCAGTTTTGCTAACATACCTGAAGGAATTTCAAAGCAGACATTTTCATTTTCAGTAGGTTCAGTAGGTTGAGGAGCACCTCTTTGCTCTACTGGTCGGGGTGAAGATACCCCGAACAAGCCCCTCAGAGGATTACTTTCCATAGTAACAAGTGACAGTAAATTTCAGCACACTATATAAATTATTCCTTACCAAATTCCACCTACCAAAGGCGCTTCACTCCCCCGTAACGGCACCAGAAAAGAGTCTTGATGAACCACAAGTATAGGGTATCTATCGTAGTCCTTTAGATAATTAAGAGTGTCGAACCCAACGAGGAGCAGAAGGAAATGATAAGCGGTTTTCAGCAAGGTATTCTCTGCAAGCACTGAAATAATAGGTAACAGATAATTCTATGATAAGATAATTGGTAATGAGCAACAAGTAACGAAAGTAAATAAAGTGCAACAAGGTGGCCCAATCCTTTTTGTAGCAAAGGACAAGCCTGGACGAACTGTTATATGATGTAAAGCGCTCCCGAGGACACATGGGACTATCGTCAAGCTAGTTTTCATCACGTTCATATGATTCGCGTTCGGTACTTTGATAATTTGGTATGTGGGTGGACCGGTGCTTGGGTACTGTCCTTACTTGGACAAGCATCCCACTTATGATTAACCTCTATTGCAAGCATCCGCAACTACAACAAAAGTATTAAGGTAAACCTAACCATAGCATGAAACATATGGATCCAAATCAGCCCCTTACGAAGCAACGCATAAACTAGGGTTTAAGCTTGTGTCACTCTAGCAACCCATCATCTACTTATTACTTCCCAATGCCTTCCTCTAGGCCCAAATAATGGTGAAGTGTCATGTAGTCGATGTTCACATAACACCACTAGAGGAGAGACAACATACATCTCATCAAAATATCGAACGAATACCAAATTCACATGACTACTAATAGCAAGACTTCTCCCATGTCCTCAGGAACAAACATAACTACTCACAAAGCATATTCATGTTCATAATCAGAGGGGTATTAATGTGCATATAGGATCTGAACATATGATCTTCCACCAAATAAACCAACTAGCATCACCTACAAGGTGTAATTAACACTACTAGCAACCCACAGGTACCAATCCCAGACTTGGAGACAATAATTGCATACAAGAGATGTAACAACCCAAATTTTCAATTTGGAATGTTATACACAGATCATTCATGCATATCATATTTTATTGCATTTCGTTTTGCAATCCTCGAAATCCTAAGCAACTCAAGGACCCTCGGAGAGAGTTGGGGATTTCCCTGTTTTCATATTTGGGTTTTACCAAATATCGAAATGAGGATTTTTATTGTTAATTATTTTTCTCTCCGAAAATATTTCATATTAAAATATATGAGAGGAGATAATATGGCTTCTCCAAAATAAATGAAATACTGGAGGGAAAATATTAAAATCAAATATTTTTTTATCCGGAGTTTATTGCTATTTTATTTGAATTGGAAAAATTGCACGTTTTTCAAAGTTACATTTTAGGGCCAAGAAAATGTTCATCCTGTTCTAAATATTTTATTTAGACAGAGAAAACTTGATTTGGCATTTTTAGATTTTTATTTTATTTTCTAGGATTTTTTTAGTTTCGGCGGAATAATTTAAAAAAAAGTTCTAGCGCCCAACTGGGCCGAAGCCCAACCGAGCCGGCACAAGCCGCCCGCGCCTCGTCTCCGAGCGGGAGACCGCGCCGCCGCTGCCGCCGAACCGGAGTCCGGCCGGGACTCCGATTCCCCCTCGCCTTGCCCCCTCCTCCAAGCCGCCCCCGTCTCTTATAAGCCGCCCCCGACCCCCCTTGAACCCCGAGCCACCCTGCCGCCAAGCCGCCAACCCCGCCGCCTGCAGCCACCCCGCCGCCGCTCGCTGCCGCGTCGCCGCCTCCCCGCTGCCGTGCCGCCACCGCCCCGTTGCCCGCGCAGCCGCCGCCCTGCGCCGCCCCGCCGCTCGCCAGAGGTATAGCGCCGTTCGGTTTTTTTATGAAAACCAGTTCGGTTTTCTTTTAGAAACCCTAGTTTTTTTTGGATAGATCGATTTGCTGGTTTTTTTTGGTTTAGTTACTTTGCGGACGTTCATCCGTATGTTCATTTTAACGAATGGAGTTCACTTGTTAGCCGCAGACAACGAATGCTCGTTCGTTAGCCTGTTCGTCAGTTTTCTTTTTCTCGGATTTTCCGCGATTATTTTCAATCACGATTTCTGATTCGATTTTTGTTTTAGTTTATCTTTTCACTCGTTTGTCGGAATCAGGCGATTCAAGCGCCTAGATCTTCGTCTCGAAACCCTCTTTCCGTTTAACCAACTTGAAAAAGCTTTTGCTATTGTAAAATTTGACCTTAGTCCAGATTAGTAAACGAATCTTGTTTCTTTCGCATTTTAAGTTTCGTTGCTCCGTTTGATTTGATTCTTTTCGCAAACCGGAGTTCTTAAGTTGAACTTTCTGGTTAGATCTTCTTGTTTGAGATTTAGCCATATTTCTTTGCTTGTTTGCTTATGTATGTTATTGTTTGTTTGCGATAGAACACCCGGAGTGTGAAGCGTGCTACTACGAATCCCTAGGTTTTGTGGATCATCAGCAAGGCAAGTAAAACTTTGATCATACCCCTTTATCACCTAGTTTTTATGCATTAGTTCAAATCCTCAAACATTGCATGGTTAGGATGTGATTAACATGTGGGTTGGGAAGTAGTTGATGAGGTAGAACCTATTGCCCTGTTATATTCAAACCCTTGGGAGTTACCTCTACGAATTGCTTATATTGCTATGCTATGCTCGTAGACGTGGTTTGGGTGAGTGAAATCCATGACAGATGTGAGATTGTTAATTAATGGTTCAACTTAAGGTGGCAACTTGAATACACATCTAGGTGGATTGTTTATTAGGCACCTGGAGAATCCAGAGTTGTCCTAGGATATCCCGGACTACCCATGTGATAATCCTATGGTCCGCCACCCATGCAAAAAGGGAACTGGGATATTTTCATGCTAGAAACTTCCGTGTGCAGCCACAAGCTATTATGGGCTCTAGCATAGTTGAGTATGTTGCGTGAAGCTCCTGGAGAGGTGGATCAGCAGGTAGAGGGTTGTAGGTTGGTATGGTCTGCCCGGAATAAGGGGTTAATGCTTCTGAAAGACTGTGTCTCGGTCATCCGTTTCTCAAACACCCTGTAGTGCGAGAAATCCAACGGAGGAGATCGAGTCTTGTAGGGGAAAGTGCGCAAACCTCTACAGAGTGTATAAACTAATCATGGTTAGCCGTGTCCCTGGTTATGGACATCTTGAGTATCTAGTATTTAGAGTATCATAAGTATCTCATCACTCTAAATTAATATTGCACTACAAAAAAAGACACATCCACTACATTTTGGGCCGAACGAATTTTTTTTCTGTCACACATATGACACTTCTATGATGATAATTGTGACAAAACCCGGTATCATCATAGATGTGGCGGGTGTCGGATTTCGGGTTCCGGCAGACCCTTGAGGTTCGAACACTGGGGTGCACGCAGAGATTTCGCCTTCTACCTACCTGCACCCCTCCGCCTCGCTAAGATCTAAGCTATGGAAAGAACAGCACAAGAGACATAGGGTTTATACTGGTTCGGGCCACCGTTGTGGTGTAATACCCTACTCCAGTGTGTGGTGTGGTGGATTGCCTCTTGGGCTGATGATGATGAGCAGTACAAGGAAGAACAGCCTCGCGAGGGTCTGTTCTTGGCTGGGGGGATGAACTGCTGGGAGGAGTTCAGTCGCCCTTCTCTCTCTCTCTCTCTGTGATGCTACTCGATCCGATCCTAGCTAGTTTCTCTCTTGGCTTCTAGATTCTCCCTTCTTGATTGCCCCTCTACCCTGGGGGTGGCTAGTCCTATTTATAGGCAAAGGCCCTGGGCCTCTTCCCAAATATTGAGCGGGAAGGGCGCCAACAATTGGCCATTTTGAAGGGGAACATCTGGTACACTTATCCTGACTAAAGTTGGTCCTCGCCTGCCAAAGGCTCTGGTGGTGATGCTGGCTTGGGTTCCACAATGACTTCCTCCCTGCCGTTGGACTGGTCTTGGTCTCGTTGCACCAAAACAGGTGCCTTTGCTTGATGGTCTCGCCTGCGCTTGCTCCCTTTGCACCAAAGAGGAAAGGAGGACACTGCACGGCTGGCGCCCGCCTGGCGCCTTTGGTCGTCATGGCTTGCATCACGGGCACCTCGTGAGGTACCCCGCCTTGATCTCTCCGCCTCCTCGCAAGCCAGCCTGATGAGGCCTTGCCTGAGGAAGCTCTGTGTCGTCCGCCCCGCGAGGCTTGGCGCCTCGCGAGGGTCTTGGGTCTGTGTTGATGAAGATGGGCCACGTTGGGCCCCCTTTTGAGCCACGCCGCAGGTCGCAGGCAGGCAAGTCTGGGGACCCCTGTTCCCAGAACGCCGACAGTAGCCCCCGGGCCCAAGGCGCGCCCGGACTTGGCCGTGCAGGGAGGTGAAAGGGCAAGAGCGAAGCGCCGCGGGCCCTAACAGCCTGCGGCCTTGGGCGCCGCATGGCGGTTGACTGGACGTGGGCGCCTCAGCAACCGCACGAGTTGATAAGGGGGCGGCATCTGCCTAGGCTTTGCTTTTTTTGCTTTCTCCGGTTGCTGCTCAGATCCCCTTTCTTACGCCTCTCCTTCTTTCCTCCAAAATTTCCAGATCTACTCCGATCGCGTGACCTAGGAAGCCATGGCGCCTCGTCAGTCCCCGGTGGAGCTTGGTACTCGTCTGCCCTGGACTCGCCGAACGTGTCGGAGGCGAGTCTCGCCCGGTTGCGCCGGATGGCGGCGGCGTAGGGTATCGATGGGGCGAAGGTGTTCAAGGCCGGCTCCGCCACCCTTGAGGGCCAAGGGAGCACCTTCTATCCGTTCTTTGTAAGCGCCATTGCTGCTGGCCTGGTGCCTCCCTTCTCCGAGTTCTTCGTCTCTGTCCTCCGCCATTATAAGATACATGCTCTGCATCTCCACTCCAACTCCGTCCTTCTCCTGGCAATCTTCGCCTATTACTGCGAGGCTCATGTAGGGGTGCAGCCCTCAGTGGCCTTGCTGCGCCACTACTTCTACCTCCGGACCTCTCGCGGTCCTGCTTCCGCGTGCGCGAGCTTCATCGCGTACGGTGGCGCCATTGCCATTTCGAACCCCGAGAAAAGGATTGAGGGCTTCAGGAGCAAGTGGGTCTTGGCAGATGCTGGGCGCATCCACCCTCGGCTGATCTTGCCCACGGAGCAACCCACGAGCTGCAGCGATTGGGGTCGAGCGGAGCTCGTGGACCCCCGCGTGAAGCTGGTGTTGGAGAAGATGGACGCGGATCTGAGGCCGGCCAACATGGCGGCGGCGAAGCTGACCGGCGCGTCGCTGCTGAGGGAATTCCTGGAGCACCAGCTGGCTCCGCTTCGGCAGTACGCACTTCCGATGTGGAGGCCCCATCCGAACCCCGCGGCCTTGGCCGACGAAGATCTGGCTGCGGTCCTCCAATCTCTGGTCGGGGGCGATGTGGCGAGGTTGGAGGGCGCTCCTACGCCCTTGTTCCTCCGCGACGACTGGGAGCAGGTAGTGGAGTCCATGCCTGTCTTCAACGGGGATGGGCCCGTGCCCATAGAAACTCCTGGGGAATCGGTGGATGTGTCCTCTGACGACTCCAGTGAAGAGGATGAAGGAGGGGAGCGGGAAAAAGGGCCTGACTCCGAGGCGACTGACGAAGAGTCGAGGGCTCCCCTCCCCCGGCACAGGTCCCGCGCTCTCCGACTCTGTCCGAGCGATGACGACGAGGATGATGACGAGCAGGGCAGTGGGAGCTTGCCCCCGATCCCGAAGAAGGACAGGACCGGGCTGATCTCCCGCGGGTCTGCCCCGGCCCCGAGGCGGAGCCCAGACGCGCCTTCCGCTCCCGAGCTTCCCAAGGTTGACCCTTACAGCCGGCTTTCAGGCTTCAAATTTGGCCGGAGGCTGCCTGAGCTCACTGGCGACGACCCATAAGCGCTTGATTCTTGTATTTATTTCTTGTTCTGCTGCTGAGGCTTGACGTCCACATCTCTTGGACAGGCTGGCGCCCGCAGCAAAGAAGCCGAAGGGAGCTCCTGAGGTTCCATCCGTGGCAGCGCCTCTGCCCGCGAAGGAAGGTGACTGCGACGCACGGGCTTCTCCTGCCCGGTCGTCCTCACGAGGCCTGGCTGAGCTGGCTGGGGCGAGCTCAGCCCCCATGGCCCAAGTGACTCCCGAGGTGCCTTTGCCTGCTGCCGCCACTACAGCCGTTGGGGCGCAGCAGGCTCCGCCTCAGGATGTTGTGGTCGCGTTGCCGCCTTCTCCTCCTACTCCACCGACTACTGTCTCTCTGACTCCTCCTGCCGTTCTGGATCGTGCTACTGCTGAGCTGGACCGACTGCGGCAGGATCTTCTTGGTGCGCGACCCTCGCTTGGTGGCCGGGCGCTTGGAGCTGGCTTCAGGATGGATTCGCTCCGACGCTTCGATTTGGGCGGCGCTGGTCCAGGCTCGATGGCTTGCGATGAGGAGAGGCAGGCCGTCCTTGAGGCGAAGGCTGCTCGTGACGCAGCCCTGGGGGCAGTGGTCGACGTCCGTGGTCGCTGCAAGGCGCTGGAGGACGAGCTGGAAGGCCTGCGGGACCAGCTCGTGAAAGAGGCCCGCCTTTGCGAAGAGCAGGAAGAAGGCGTGAAGGCTCGCGAGGCAGCCGTCAAGGAGAGGGAGGTCAAGCTCAGGAGGCGCCGTGACCGCCTAGGCGCGCTGGAGCAGGAGTTGGGGGCGAGGAAGGTCGAGCTGGACGACAAGGCCCAGGTTCTTGCCGAGGACCGCGTGGCCTTCGCGGAGATGGAGGCGAAGGCTCGCTCCTCGCTAAGGACGCTTTATGACAGCGGCCTGGAGAGCCCGCTGGCTGGCACCGAGGACGGCCCCGCCAAGCTGCTTCCCTTCCTGGTTCGCGCTCTTGAAGATGTCGCCCTTGGCCTTGGCCCCACGGCCGTGGCCGAGGCGCGTGTCCTGTCTTCTGCAGCGCTGACGCGGGTCCTCACCCACATCTACCTTCGCGATCCCGGCATCGACCTCGACAGCCTGCTGGAGCCACTAAGCGGCGAGCGTGCCACTGCCGCTGCCGAGGCTGTGAAGGGTCACGCAGAGGCTCTGCTGGGGAAGTTCCGGGCCTTCAGCACCAAGCCGAAGCAAGGCGCTGCCGACCCCGCTGCTCCATGAGGCGAACCCACTCCGCGCTGCTCCACCACCGACAAGTGACTCCGTTGTGGCTCCTGTCCTGCCTTTAATTCCTGCACATGTATCATGCCTCGGGGAGGCGTTTAAACTTGCGTTTGGCATTGAGATAACAGTGTGGACTGTAATATTTGCTTTTGAATTCCTTGAAATTTATGCTTTTCCTTCCTACTTGCTTATGTTCTACGCCGGCAGAGCTCGGCCCCGTGCATACCTCAGCCGCCGTTAGCCCCGACCGGAAACCAGGACGGGACCAAGGAGTGAGGGGCTACGTGACAAGTTAGGCTCTTGAGTCACGATGCTCAGGAGTCCCCCTTGGCGCACGAACAGCAAGTAGGGAGGTGTGATGTGGGTGGATCTACCGTTCTACGTCTGCAGAGCTCGGCCGCGCGCATACCTCAACCGCCATTAACCTTTCAGAACTAAGGAGTGAGGGGCTACGTGACCAGTTAGGCTCCTGAGTCGCGATGCTCAGGAGTCCCCCTTGGCGCATGAACAGCAAGTAGGGAGGTGTGATGTGGGTGGATCTACCGTTCTACGTCTGCAGAACCCGGCCGCGCGAATACCTCAACCGCCGTTAGCCTTTCGGAACTAAGGAGTGAGGGGCTACGTGACCAGTTAGGCTCCTGAGTCACGATGCTCAGGAGTCCCCCTTGACGCTCAAACGGCCTTCGTACCTTGGCTCCGCTCGGGGAGAGACGCGCGACGAACCATGCCCGGGGGGGCCTGGCTGGGTGGCGTGCATCTGGGCGTGACCCAGGCGCAGCCCCCGTGCCCAGCCCCCTCGCGCGGCACTCCCGAGGGGAGGCGTTACGATGAGGCTAGACACTGAGCTCTGGGCTCCCTGAGGTTGACGCGGCCCAGGGGCCGCCCTCAGTTGTTTATCACCAGCGCGGAGCATAGCGCTTCCGTATGTGTACGGGCATAGCCGCTCCTCGGTAGTGTCGTCAGCCAGCGCGGAGCATGGTGCTTCCACTGGTACGTGGGAGGGGGATCCCCTCCGGGAGGAGCCCCCGGGGCGTGTACAGCCCCGCCCTGACACGTGGCTGGCACGGTAGGGCCTGGCGAGGTGTATCTGGGCACCCGTGAGCCAGTGCGGGACTCACGGGGCCCTACCTCTAGGCAGGTTGCGCCTGGCACTGGGCCTTATCTTGTGATGTGTCCCTGCAAATTTGGTTAGATGCCGGCACTCTACGTCCTCGGGTCCCGGCCCTCGAGCTGGTCTCAGCCGTCGCTGGTATGCCAGGTCGCGATGCCGTGGACAAGGCCAGAGGGTGAGGGCTGGAGAGCCAGTAAGAGCCCTGAGTCGCGATGCTCAGGTACCCCCCCTTTAACGTGCAAGTGGTCGGCATGGAGAAGAAGAGGTGCCGTGGACAGGCATCAAATAATCAAGCATGGTGGGTCGAACGCATAGCCGGAAATAATTGCAAAAGGGATACATGCCGCTGGGTCAAGCCCGAGCGACTTGGGGGATGATGCAGCCTGAGGGGCGCCCCCAACAAGGTAAGCTAACAACATGAAATAAAAGGGATACATGCCGCAGGGACGGACCCACGCGGCCTGGGAATAATGCAGCCCTGGGGGGCGCTCCCAGCTGGAAATGAAACTTGAAAGATGTCACCTGATGATGTTGAGGATGAAGGAGTGTTAGCGTAGAAGACTCGGTGGGCTGCGGAAGCCGATCCTCACGAGCCCCCAGGCCCAAAGGCCTCGGGAGGCTCTGGAGGCGCTGGTGGCTCCTCGCGGACCATCTCCATCTTCGCCAGGGCTGCGGAACGCCTGGCCTCTTGAGCCTCCATGATGCCCCTCATGAGGCGCTGGTACGTGGCAGCCGCGTTCGGCAAGCCGTAAGGCATGCGAACGTAGCTGTGGGGTGGACCTTCGTAGCGCCCCACTCGCGAGGGCCAGAGGCGCTCCAGAGAGGCGACTCGATTGAGCCCTTGTATGTCGATGCAGCCGCGCAGCCCACCATCCTTGCCTGGATGGGGAGCCACAGCTAGTAGGCGGCCGCCGCCTTTCATGACACTTGACTCCTATAGCTCCTGAATGGCCTTGCTGACGAACTCCTGAGGGTCTAGCCCTCCTTGCCTTACTCCTTCTTGAGGGAAACGTGCTTCGAAACACGCCTCCATGTGGTGCCCAAGCGCCTCCCTCGTGACCTTAGCCAGGTCGGTGGCCCTCCAGGGGAGAGCCCCCGAGACCTGCCTGAGGAGGGCGTCGGGTGCGCTTTCCTATGCGATGGAAGGAGGTTCCCCCTGGGCAGGCACGGGCCTTGAGGGGACTGCCTCCTGAGGGGCTGGGCCGGATGATGCCTTCTTCTTCATGGGGGCGGTCTCGGGAAGCCTCCTGCTTCCGCGATCCGGGTCTTCCAGTGATGCGGCCGGAAAGGCTCGTTCCAGGGAACACACCGTGTCCTTCTCTTCACAGGGCACCATGATGACTCCGCCACTTCCTGGCTTCTTGAGGACGTTGTAGCCGTGGTGAGTTACGGCCATGAACTTGGCCAGCGCTGGGTACCCAAGGATGGCGTTGTACGGCAGGCGAATGTGAGCGACGTCGAAGTCGATGAGCTCGGTGCGGTAGTTGTCGCGTGCCCCGAAGGTGATAGGGAGGCGGACCTGCCCAATTGGGACCGTGGAGCCGTCGGTGACTCCGGAGAAAGGCTTGGTTGGCTGAAGCTGGTTGTAGGGAACTTGGAGATTGTTGAATGTTTCCACAGACAGGACGTTGAGCCCTGCCCCACCATCGATGAAGGTCCTGGTGACCACCATGTTGCTGATGATTGGGGAACAAAGCATCAGGAGGACTCCGTCTGTGGCCGCACACTTGAGCTGATCTGCTGAGCTGAACGTGATGGCGCACGCCGACCACCTGAGAGGGCGCGTGGCTTCGAGCTTGGGGAGGACTGCATTCACTTCGCGGGCGAATTGCTTGAAGATGAGTTGAGAGGCTAGGGCTTGAGCCCCGCCCAGGATGCAGGCGATCGCACGCGGCTCCTAGAAGCCCCCAGCCCCCTCGTCCTGATGGCGGTCCTCGTTTCTCCTTGGCCGCGGCGGCAGCGGAGGGAGGCCTGCATTGCCTTGCGGGTGATCCTCGCGAGGCTGATCCCTCTAGTCTCCCTCGTGAGGCGGGTCTTGCCAGCGATCCTCGCGAGGTCGATCGCGCCACCCTTGGCGTGGGCAGTGGTCTTCCCAGTGTCCTACGTTCCTTCCTCCTGCTCGACCGTAGCCCCAGTCACCGTGGTCGGGGCGACGGCCGATCCTTCCTTCTTGCACGGCTCGGAGCTCTTGATATTCGTTGGTGTTGTGGGTGTGGAGGTCGTGGTACACATAGTACCGACTGTCCTTGGAAGATTCGGGCTGATCTCTGCCTCGCTTGGTGTCTGGTTCTGCCGCGAGCATGGCAGCCCCCTTGCACTTCACATCCTTGGCCTTGGGCTTCTTCTCTTCTGGGTCCGCGGCAGGCAGCTCGAGGAGGGAGAGACGCCGTTCCTCAGCCCTAGCACACTTGGTTGCCAAGTTGAACAACTCCAAGGAAGTGCACAGGTCTTGATGCATCGCCAGCTCCTCCTTCATCTTGACATCGCGCACGCCGTCGGAGAAGGCTGAGATGATGGCCTCCTCGGTCACCTTGGGAATCTTGAGGCGTGCGTTGTTGAAGCGCTGGATGTACTTCTGCAGGGTCTCTCCAGGTTGTTGCTTGATGCGGCGCATGTCGCTCACGGCGGGTGGCCGATCGCGAGTACCTTGGAAGTTGGCGATGAAGCGGGTGCGCATCTTGTCCCAGGAGGAGATCGTGCCTGGAGCCAGGTTCAGGAGCCAGGTGCGGGCCCCATCCTTGAGTGCCATGGGAAACCATTTCGCGATGACCTTCTCGTCTCCGTTGGCAGCTTCGATGCCCAGCTCATAGAGCTGGAGGAACTCCGCAGGGTTGGCTGTGCCGTCGTAACGAGGAGGCAGGTCTGGCTTGAACTTGCCGGGCCACGCGATGCTGCATAGCTCGATGGTGATGGCACGGCATGGTCGCGATGTGCGGGAGCAGGGAGCGCCCGAGCAGCTTCTTGCGGGCGAGGGACTTCTTGGTAGCTCTGCTCTTGCCGCGCTGGCACCTGACGGAGCGGGTTCCGCCCAGGGGCCACATGCCATGGAGCCATGGCGCCTTCTTGAGGAGGAGGTGGCTGGGGCGCCCCCGGAGCTTCGTCGCCCGCGCGGGGCGGGGTGCGGTGCAGCGGAACGGACGGCGCAGGAGAGCCCCCTGCGGCGCGGACGAGCTCGGCGACGCGGTCGAGCCATTCTTCGTAGACGTCGTCGACGGGACGGTAGCGCAGGAGCTCGTTTGCCGCGATGAGTGCAGCTCGAGCCTCCATGGGTGCGCGGAGCGCACGGGACGAAGAACCAGCTGGGGTGAGCAAGGGAGTAGCGGTGCGGCCGTCTTGCCGCACAGATGGATGCTGAGACAACACTTGCTGCTCGTTCCCCGCCGGGCCGGTGGCGGCGTTGACGGTAGGTGACGGGGAACGGCGAGGATGCCCACCGACAGGAGCCGTCTGGGCGACGCGGGAAGCGAGAGCGGCCCGGCGCTCGGCGCGGGCCCGACGAGCGTGAGACATGGACGCGATGGTCGGAGGAGAACGGGGTGGTGGAAGACGAATTCCGGCGCACCCCTACCTGGCGCACGAAATGTCGGATTTCGGGTTTCGGCAGACCCTTGAGGTTCGAACACTGGGGTGCGCGCGGAGATTTCGCCTTCTACCTACCTGCACCCCTCTACCTCGGTAAGATCTAAGCTATGGAAAGAACAACACAACAGACACAGGGTTTATACTGGTTCGGGCCACCGTTGTGGTGTAATACCCTACTCCAGTGTGTGGTGTGGTGGATTGCCTCTTGGGCTGATGATGATGAGCAGTACAAGGAAGAACAGCCTCGCGAGGGTCTGTTCTTGGCTGGGGGGATGAACTGCTGGGAGGAGTTCAGTCGCCCTTCTCTCTCTCTCTCTCTCTGTGATGCTACTCGATCCGATCCTAGCTAGTTTCTCTCTTGGCTTCTAGATTCTCCCTTCTTGATTGCCCCTCTACCCTGGGGGTGGCTAGTCCTATTTATAGGCAAAGGCCCTGGGCCTCTTCCCAAATATTGAGCGGGAAGGGCGCCAACAATTGGCCATTTTGAAGGGGAACATCTGGTACACTTATCCTGACTAAAGTTTGTCCTCGCCTACCAAAGGCTCTGGTGGTGACGCTGGCTTGGGCTCCACAATGACTTCCTCCCTGCCGTTGGATTGGTCTTGGTCTCGTTGCACCGAAACGGGTGCCTTTGCTTGATGCTCTCGCCTGCTCTTGCTCCCTTTGCACCAAAGAGGAAAGGAGGACACTGCGCGGCTGGCGCCCGCCTGGCGCCTTTGGTCGTCATGGCTTGCATCACGGGCACCTCGTGAGGTACCTTGCCTTGATCTCTCCGCCCCCTCGCGAGCCAGCCTGATGAGGCCGTGCCTGAGGAAGCTCCGTGTCGTCCGCCCCGCGAGGCTTGGCCCCTCACGAGGGTCTTTGGTCTATGTTGATGAAGATGGGCCGCGCTGGGCCCCCTTTTGAGCCACGCCACAGGCTGTAGGCAGGCAAGTCTGGGGACCCCCGTTCCCAGAACGCCGACAGCGGGCTCCTACTTCTATGACAAAAAAATCATGACAGAAAATGGGCTTTTCGTCCTGGGCGGGCCGGAGACATAGTTGCATGACATTCTTTGGGCCGTCCATGACGGAAAAAACCATGGTAGAAGTGAGGGCGAGGATAATTTCGGGGAGTTCCCGGTTACGGTGGGAGGTCGGGGGCCGAGCGATGCGCGTTTCTCTCGTACACGTACGCGCGTGTGTGCGAGGCGTTGGCTCTAACTGAACCCGAGCGAGGCGTTGGGCTCTAACTGAACCCGAGCGATTGCACTGCAGGCTACGCGTTACTGAACTCGAGCGATCGATCGATGGCTATTAACTGAACCCGATCGAGCGATTCCTTTGCTACTGCTGCTAACTGAAGCCGATCGATGCTGCCTCTGGGATGAACAGTGAGCGTTGCGGGGGGTTTTGGATGAACAGTGAGCGGTGGTGTTGCCTCTGGATGAACAGGACCCCGTGGTGTGGAGGGCTGGATGAACAGTAGACGGTGGAGGGGTGCCCATGGAGGGGTGGTTGAATAGGACCCCGTGGTGTGGAGGGCAGGATGAACAGTAGACGGTAGAGGGGTGGTTGAACAGTAGCCGGTGGAGTAGCGCGCGGTGGAGGCTGGATGAGCAGGAGCCCGTGGAGGCTGGAGGAGGTCGACAGTGGAGATGAATAGTATCCCGTGGAGTCTCGTTTTGCGGTACGCCACACCCCTCCTGATGAACAAGACCCCCGTTTCGACCGTAGGAGGTCCGTTTCGTCCGTTTTGCTGTACGCCACACCCCTCCCAATCAACAGGACCCCCGTTTAGACCGTAGGAGGTCCGTTTCCTCCGTTCTGCGGTACGCCATGCCTCGTTTCCATTGCATGTTCCGTCCAAGCCATCCCGATGAACAAGACCACGCATTCCATTCCGACCCAGCCGGTTGGCTCCCACGCGTTCTGTTGCCTCCCGATGAACACGACGCATTATGTTGCCTCCCCATGAAACGACGCATTCCGTTGCCTCCCCATGAACACGACGCATTCCGTTGCCTCCCCATGAACACGACGACGACGCTGTTTCTCTGTTCCGACCCAGCCAAGTACATGAGCCCTGGCCGTAAGTATGCGCGAGTAGGCGTTCGAGACCCTGCCCGTATGTACACATATATGGCCATATTTTCTTTCTTGCACCCTAGCCGCTGTATGTACGTGGACATGCTACGTGCGCTCCTCTACTACGACACGTGCACGCCTCTACAACGACACGTGCGCGCCTCTACATCGGCTAGTATGTACGTACATGTTCGCGACCAGAATAACAACGCTACGTATGCTTCGACCAGGTGGGTCCCGAGTGTCAGGCACTTCCTTGCCTGCGAAGATGTAGCTGGTGAGTCCCAACAGTCAGGGGGGCGAATCATTTTTTTCCGGACGCACTTCCTTGCGTGCGAAGATGTAGCTCGTGGGTCCCAGCAGTCAGGGGGCGAATCATTTTTTTCATGAAATACGGTGGCCCGTCCGGTGGGCCCCCGTTGTCAGGTGGAGGAATAATTATTTTGCGTGTAATAAGGAGGCACTTCCTTGCGGCTACCGTGGACCCAGCTGTCAGCCTCTCCACATATAGTCCACGTCCGGTGGATGTCGTTCCTTGACCATGTTGACCACGCTGCGCTGAGAGCACCAGGGCGGTGGACGACGGTGAGGCCTAGGAAGGGGACGATGCAGAGCCAGGGAACACGCGTCAGTGGATGCACACGCAGAGAGGAGTACGAGGGTTCACTGGTTCGGCTGTGCTGCCTTCGCCGCAGAATAACAGGGGGTGTGGGTGAGTGGAGGGATGGCCTGGCCAGCAGTGGGAGTAGTAGGGGGCGGTGAGGCCTCCGCGACATCACACCCGGCCACGAGAGGCAGGAGCAGGCGGCACGACCGGCGCTGCTTTGGGAGGCTGGAGCAAGAAGACCAGAGGTTGAAGAAGCACGACGGCCGTTGGATCGACATCGTACGATCACTGCAGCTAGAATCATTTATATTGACTAAGTTGACAAAGCCCTTGGTACTTCAACTTAGTAGGCCCACAGGTCAGCTTCCGAAACGGTAAGCCCCAGATGACAGGGGGAGGAATCATTTTTTGGGCGGGTGAAGCTAGAATATCCGAGATTGAAGAGGAAGCACGGCATCCGTTGGATGGACATCCAACGGCCACTGCTGCTAGAACCTTGTGTTGACTATAAGTTGACAAAGCCTTGCATACGCGTCAACTCTGTTTTTTAGGGGACGCGTCAACTTAGTAAGGCCAGAAGTGTGTGGCAGAGAACTTATAGCCCATTTGAGATTTGTAAGAATGTGTAGCCCATTTTTGAATTCTAATGGAATTTACTACAGCCTATTTACAGTTTGTTAAAAGTACAGCCCATTTCAACCAACCGTTCAAAACAGAATTCAATAAAATTTACCACATTTTGATGGGATCCGAAATATTTTTATCCCGAAATTTCTAGTCAGATTAAATACAATTTCAATATAAATTTATATTACGTAAAAATCCAACGAAACATTGCACTCGCAACAATTAATGAAATTAAAATTTTCAATATCCAAAAACAATATTTTATAAAGTAATCACGTGTTTGGTGCATTTTTTTATAGTTACTGCCCAGTTTTTATAATTACATCCCATTTATTATTTCTTAAAGCCCATTTTCTTGTTAAGCCTAATGCATCCCTCCTAGGAAAGATTTGCAGCCCAGCGGGGCGGAGAATAACAACTTGACCTTGCTTGGGTATTCCTAAAAAAAGTATAGCTGGGCTAGCCATTTTCAGCTTGAAAAAAATTAATATCTGGGCTGGATATCTGGCCTGGGCTAGATGGGCCACAGCCCGCCCAGTTAATACCTGCAGCGATGTTTTCGTTGTTGTTCAGAGGAGAAAAATTAATATCTGGGCTAAACATTGAAAAACTTTGCAGTGCTCACACCTCAAAAACACAAATACTGTTCGGGCTGCTTGGTCCCAGCTGTCGGCGGCTTCTTGTGCAATTCTCTAGTTTATTGACTACTACATAGGTTGACAATGGTGTGGGACCGTGATGTCAGGAAACTAGGAGGAAGCAAAATAAATTATATATATATATATAATAAGGAGGCACTTGCGTACGTGAGGCTATGGACCTGGTGGGTCCCCATTGTCATCTTCTCTAAGTAAAGTCATCTCCTCGCCCCCGCGCGCTTTCCGCCCGAAACAGTCAGCGCCGCCCGCCTCGCTTCCCGGTGCAGGCGATTCCTCCGCCTTCTAAAGACACAAGTGTCGGCCGTCCGTCCATCTGCCGCCCACATTAATGATACGCAGTTGCCGAGGCGGCTACTCCAGCGCCACACGTCCGTCCCTCCGCCTGCCCACTATTGCTATATAAATTGCTGCGCCGGCCATAGCCGCAGTCATCCGCATTCGTTCCCTTTCTCCTGTCCACACCACTACTGCCCACCATGGCTTCCTCCGCTCCAGCGCTCTTCGGGATGGGCGGACAACGGATCACAAGGAGATGGCAGCCATTGCTGCCGACCGGCTGGCCGGCAGGGAGCTGGATGACGACAACGTCCCAATGGAGAACATGGTAGTCGACGGTCCGGCGCCAACCCTCTCCTCCGTGCCATCCTCGCTGGTGCATTGCACCATGACCATCGGCGAGGCCCGTGCCCAATATATGGATAGGGTGAGGCAGATGCGTGAGGAGCAGTTCCGGGAGGCGCAGGCCGACACCGCCTACAACCACCATCTCATCCAAGAGCACCTGTGGGCGGAGGAGCAGATCGCTGCGGAGCGGGTGGAGCAGGAGGCGTTGCTCGACTCATACCGCTCCGCCCGCAAGGGTTGCCTCGAGCGCTGACGGTACCGCATGTGGGTGGCGGAGGCTGCGGCCGCCTACAAAGAGGCTAGCAAAAGAGGGCGATGAAGCGGTCGAGGTGCTGTTTGGCGAGACCGAGGACGAGGCAGAGGACAATGCCGGCTCCGACGAGTCCCCGCTCCGCTGGCGTCGACGAGGCCCTGCTCCACCGAGGCCCCGCGACGCCAACAACGAGGTAGAGGACACCGCCGGCTCCGCCGAGGCCCCGCCACGCCAACAACGAGGCAGAGGACATCGCCGGCTCAACCGAGGCCCCACCCTGCCGGCAACGTGGGGGAGGATTTCCACTGCTCCGCTGAGGCGCCGCCGGCCGGCAACGAGACAGAGGACATCGTCGGCTCCGTCGACGCCCTGCCCCGCTGCCAACGAGGCCGCGCCACACAGAAAATGAGGAAGAGTAGTACATGGTAGGTCGCCGCTGCTTGGGTCCAAGTAAGGCCACCGTTGCTACCCTCCGATTGAAGCCAAGCTAGGCGGGTTGACCATTGACGGCCGATTAGCTTCTTGGCGGTGACGTGGAGTCGGAGAGCTGCGATGGAGAAGAACGCTGCTTCTACTTAACTGCTGGTACAGTTGGCTGACTAACATGTGGGCCCAACAGGCCACACGTCAGTTATGCAACTGCACCTACAGTTAAGTCACTGAAGCTTCTGTTCGGCTCAGCGGGACAAAGGTGGGTAGCTTTAGTGAATTAATTATACCTCCAGCGCACCCCTTTTTAGTTGAAGAATGTATGAAATGTAATGAAATCCGGCATGTTTATATGAAATCCGACCGTGTATGAATGAATTTATTTCGATTAGTTCAAATTCCTGTATCACTGGCATTGGATGAACATGCAAAACAATACGTACTAGCATTATTCCCAGGGTGATCACCTCGTTTGCAACAGTTTCACATGTACTCCCTCCGGTACTTTCTAGTATGCATACAAGTTTTCTCTGCAGTCAAAGTATCTCTACTTTGACCAATCTTATACAAAAAATTATGCACTTTCACAATGTGCGAAGTAAAAAGGAACAGAAGGAGTACAAAGAGTTTGAGCAGCTTTTTAGCGTTTCTGTACATTGCAATCAAACACACAGGCCTGGCAATTCATAGAGAACATTCAAAATAATCAATGATTATGCATCTCAGCGACTCACATGTCAGAGGCAATATTTACTTCACAACTAAAGAATAAAGAAAAAATTGATCGACGCTGCTGACAGCAAAGGGTGTTCCATTCGAAAATATCAAACGCATGTCTTGCTAAAATCAATGAGCAAAATTTGGAAAGGTTGTCCCATTCCAAAATATCAAATGCCTACGATTGTGGAATGGGCAGGGTTTTCCATCAGTTCGGACATTGACATGGCACCTCGTGCTAAATAAACCAGCTGTTCTTTTTGTGCAGTTCCACATAAATCAACCAAATTCGCACGTAGCTAGTATGATTTCGTCCTTATATGTTGCAACACCTTGAACTTATCGGCACCTCCTTTCTTGTGGTGGAAATGAATGATTCCATGTATTCATGAACATTTTGTGTAGTTCCCATTGAAATCAAGCTGAGCACCCCTGTTTGCACAAATACAAAAAAGTGATTAGTATAAAGAAAACTATACTATGAATTGACAGTTTCAACAGGCTCATACATGGTCGATGTAGAGCACACTTTTAGAAAAATAGAACTCACCAGAAAGAATCCTAGAACAACATTGTACTCGCGCATCACAGCAAAAAAATGGAGATTTTTCAGCCCTTCTGAGCTGAAGTTAGTTTGGTCTTGTGGGGAGTAATGTAACCATCCTTCAACTGCTCCTTCTGATGAGAAGATAGACAGGGCTTCTTCATCCTGGCATAATTGGAACTAGTTGTTGGGTTACGTAGCAGAAATTCAAAATTTTCTTACGTGTCACCAAGATTTATCTATGGAGAAACCAGCAACGAGGGGAAGCAGAGTGCATCTACATACCCTTGTAGATCGCTAAGCGGAAGCGTTCAGGAGAACGGGGTTGAAGGAGTCGTACTCGTCGTGATCCAAATCACCGGAGATCCTAGTGCCGAACGGATGACACCTCCGCGTTCAACACACGTACAGCCCGGTGACGTCTCCCATGCCTTGATCCAGCAAGGAGAGAGGGAGAGGTTGAGGAAGACTCCATCCAGCAGCAGCGCAACGGCGTGGTGGTGGTGGAGGAGCATGGTGATCCAGTAGGGCTTCGCCAAGCACCGCGAGATATGAGGAGAAAGAGAGGTAGGGCTGCGCCAGGGAGAGGTCAGAAACTCATGTGTTGGCAGCCCCAAAGACCTTAACTATATATAGGGGAGAGGGAGGGGGCTGCGCCCCCACCTAGGGTTCCACCCTAGGGGCGGCGGCCAGCCCAGATCCCATCTGGTGGGGTGGCCAGGGGAGGGGGAGAGGGAGGCGCACCAGGCATGGGCCCTAAGGCACATCTGCCCTTAGGGTTTGCCCCCCTTCCTCCCCTTAGGCACCTTGGGCCCTTGTGGGGGGGGGGGCGCACCAGCCCACCTGGGGCTGGTCCCCTCCCACACTTGGCCCATGCAGCCCTCCGGGGCTTGTGGCCCCACTTGGTGGACCCCGGGACCCTCCCGGTGGTCCCGGTACGTTACCGATAAAACCCGAAACCTTTCCGGTGACCAAAACAGGACTTCCCATATATAAATCTTTACCTCCGGACCATTCCGGAACTCCTCGTGATATCCGGAATATCATCCGGGACTCCGAACAACATTCGGTAACCACGTATATCTATTCCTTATAACCCTAGCGTCATCGAACCTTAAGTGTGTAGACCCTACGGGTTCGGGAACCATGCAGACATGACCGAGACATTCTCCGGTTAATAACCAACAGCAGGATCTGGATACCCATGTTGGTTCCCACATGTTCCACGATGATCTCATCAGATGAACCACGATGTCGAGGATTCGATCAATCCCGTATACAATTCCCTTTGTCTAGTGGTACGATACTTGCCCAAGATTCGATCGTCGGTATCCCGATACCTTGTTCAATCTTGTTACCGGCAAGTCTCTTTACTCGTTCTGTAACACATCATCCCGTGATCAACTCCTTGGTCACATTGTGCACATTATGATGATGTCCTACCGAGTGGGCCCAGAGATACCTCTCTGTTTACACGGAGTGACAAATCCCAGTCTTGATTCGTGCCAACCCAACAGACACTTTCGGAGATACCTATAGTGTACCTTTATAGCCACCCAGTTACGTTGTGACGTTTGGCACACCCAAAGTATTCCTGCAGTATCCGGGAGTTGCACAATCTCATGGTCTAAGGAAATGATACTTGACATTTAGAAAAGCTTTAGCATACGAATTACACGATCTTTGTGCTAGGCTTAGGATTGGGTCTTGTCCATCACATCATTCTCCTAATGATGTGATCCCGTTATCAACAACATCAAATGTCCATGGTTAGGAAACCGTAACCATCTATTGATCAACGAGCTAGTCAACTAGAGGCTTACTAGGGACATGATGTTGTCTATGTATCCACACATGTATCTGAGTTTCCTATCAATACAATTCTAGCATGGATAATAAACGATTATCATGAACAAGGAAATATAATAATAACCAATTTATTATTGCCTCTAGGGCATATTTCCAACAGTCTCCCACTTGCACTAGAGTCAATAATCCAGTTCACATCGCTATGTGATTAACACTCAAGGTCACATCCCCATGTGACTAACACCCAAAGAGTTCTGGGTTTGATCATGTTATGCTTGTGAGAGAGGTTTCAGTCAACGGGTCTCCAACATTCAGATCCGTATGTACTTCGCAAATTTCTATGTCATCTTGTGGATGCAACTACTACGCTACATTTGGAGACATTTCAAATAACTGTTCTACTTGGAGCTATTCTAAATTGTTGCTCCATTATACGTATCCGGTATCTCTACTCAGAGCTATCCGGATAGGTGTTAAGCTTGCATCGACGTAACTCTTTACGTCGAACTCTTTATCACATCCATAACCGAGAAACATATCCTTATTCCTCTAAGGATAATTTAGACCGCTATCTGGTGATCTACTCCTAGATTACCTTTGTACCCTCTTGCCAGATATGTGGCAAGGCACACATCAGGTGCGGTACTCAGCATGGCATACCGTATAGAGCCTATGACAAAAGCATAGGGGACGACCTTCGTCCTTCCTCTTTCTTCTGCCGTGGTCGAGCTTTAAGTCTTAACTTCATACCTTACAACTCAGGCAAGAACTCCTTCTTTGACTGATCCATCTTGAACACCTTCAAGATCATGTCAAGGTATGTGCTCATTTGAAAGTACCATTAAGCGTTTTGATCTATCCTTATAGATCTTGATGCTCAATGTTCAAGTAGCTTAATCCAGGCTTTCCATTGAAAAACACTTTTCAAATAACCTCATGCTTTCAGAAATTCTACGTCATTTCTGATCAACAATATGTCAACAACATATATTCATCAGAAATTCTATAGTGCTCCCACTCACTTCTTTGGAAATACAAGTTTCTCATAAACTTTGTATACACCCAAAATCTTTGATCATCTCATCAAAGCATACATTCCAACTCCGAGATGCTTACTCCAGTCCTTCGAAGGATGCTGGAGCTTTGCATACTTGTTAGCATCTTTCAGGATTGACAAAACCTTCTATGTAATCACATACAACTTTTCTTACGAAAACTTGGTAAGAAAACTTGTTTTGACATCCATCTGTAAGATTTCATAATCGAAAAATACAGCTAATGCTAACATGATTCCGACGGACTTAAGCATCGCTACGGGTGAGAAATTCTCATCGTAGTCAACTCCTTGAACTTGTCGGAAAAAACATCTTAACGACAAGTCGAGCTTTCTTAATGGTGATACTTACCATCATTGTCCGTCTTCCTTTTAAAATCCATATGTACCTAACAGCCTTACGACCATCAAGTAGTTCTTCCAAAGTCTACACTTTGTTTTCATATATGGATCCTCTCTCGGATTATATGGCCTCGAGCCATTTTGGAATCCAGGCCCACCATCGCTTCTCCATAGCTCGTAGGTTCATTGTTGTCTAGCAACATGACTTCCAAGACAGGATTACGTACCACTCTGAAGTAGTACGCATCCTTGTCATCCCACGAGGTTTGGTAGTGACTTGATCTGAAGTTTCATGATCACTATCATAAGCTTCCACTTCAATTGGTGTAGGTGCCACAGGAACAACTCCCTGTGCCCTGCCACACACTAGTTGAAGAGACGGTTCAATAACCTCATCAAGTCTCCACCATCCTCCCACTCAATTCTTTCGAGAGAAACTTTTCCTCGAGAAAGGACCCGATTCTAGAAACAATCCCTTATTGCTTTCGGATCTGAGACAGGAGGTATACCCAACTGTTTTGGGTGTCCTATGAAGATGCATTTATCCGCTTTGGGTTCTAGCTTATCAGCCTGAAACTTTTTCACATAAGCGTCGCAGCCCCAAACTTTTAAGAAATGACAGCTTAGGTTTCTCTAAACCATAGTTCATACGGTGTCATCTCATCGGAATTACGTGGTGCCCTATTTAAAGTGAATGTGGTTGTCTCTAATGCCTAACCCATAAACTATCGTGGTAATTCGATAAGAGACATCATGGTATGCATCATATCCAATAGGGTGCAGTTATGATGTTCGGACACACCATCACACTATGGTGTTCCAGGCTGTATCAGTTGTGAAACAATTTCCACAATGTCTTAATTCTGTGCCAAACTCGTAATTCAGATATTCATCTCTACGATCATATCATAGACATTTTATCCTCTTGTCACGATGATGTTCAACTTCACTCTGAAATTACTTGAACCTTTCAATAATTCAGACTTATGTTTCATCAAGTAAATATACTCAGTATCTACTCAAATCATCTGTGAAGTAAGAACATAACGATATCCACTACATGCCTCAGACTCATTGGACTGCACACATCAAAATGTATTACTTCCAAAGTTGCTTTCTTTCCATTTACTGAAAACGAGGCTTTCAGTCATCTTGCCCATGTGGTATGATTTGCATGTCTCAAGTGATTCAAAATCAAGTGAGTCCAAAACGTCCATCTGTATAGAGTTCTTCATGCATATCTACCAACCAAAACATGGTTCGCATGTCTCAATCCTTTCAAAAATGAGTGAGTCCAAAGATCCATCAACATGGAGCTTCTTCATGCGTTTTATACCAATATGACTCAAATTGCAGTGCCACATTTGTGTGGTACTATCATTACTATCTTATACCTTTGGCATGAAAATGTGTATCACTACGATCGGGATGGTATTATTCAAATAAACAGAGTAACCATTATTCTCCTTAAATGAATAACCGTATCGCGATAGACATAATCCAATCATGTCTATGCTCAACGCAAACACCAAATAACAATTATTTAGGTTTTAATACCAATCTCGATGGTAGAGGGAGCGTACGATATTTGATCAACCTTGGAAATACTTCCAACACATATCGTCATCTCACCTTTTAGCTAGTCTCCGTTTATTCCGTAGCCTTTTGTTTCGAGTTACTAACACTTAGCAACCGAACCGGTATCTAATACCCTGGTGCTACTAGGAGTACTAGTAAAGTACGCATTATAATGCATATCCAATATACTTCTGTCGACTTGCCAGCCTTCTCATCTACCAAGTATCTAGGGTGGTTCTGCTTCAGTGACTGTTCCCCTTATTACAGAGCACTTAGTCTCGGGCTTGGGTTCAACTTTGGGTTTCTTCACTAGAACAACACTGATTTGTTGTTCCATGAAGTATCCCTTTCTTGCCCTTGCCCTTCTTGAAACTAGTGGTTTTACTAACCCATTCAACGATTGATGCTCCCTTTTGATTTCTACTTTTTTCGCGGTGTCGCGAATAGCTCAAGGATCATCTATCCCTGATATGATAGTTCATCGGCTTAGTAGCTTGGTGGCAGTGACTTTGGAGAACCATCACTATTTCATCTGGAAGATCAACTCCCACTCGATTCAAGCGAATTGTTGTACTCAGACAATCTGAGCACAAGCTCAAGATTGAGCTTTTCTCCCTTATTATGCAGGCTAAGAAAATCGTCGGAGGTCTTATACCTCTTGTAGGGCACGAGCCTGAAATCCCAATTTCAGTCCTTGGAACATCTCATATGTTCTGCGATGTTTCAAAAACGTCTTTGGTGCCTCAATTCTAAACCATTTAGCATTACGCACTGAACTATCATGTAGTCATCAAAACGTGTATGTCAGATGTTCGCAACATCCACAGACGACGTTCGAGGTTCAGCACACTGAGCGGTGCATTAAGGACATAAGCCTTCTACTGTCTGCATACTACTATAACTTTCAACTAATTTTTCTCTAGGAACATATCTAAACAGTAGAACTGAAGCGCGAGCTACGACATAATTTGCGAAGACCTTTTGACTATGTTCAGGATAATTAAGTTCATCTTATGAACTCCCACTCAGATAGACATCCCTCTAGTCATCTAAGTGATTACATGATCCGAGTCAACTAGGCCGTGTCCGATCATCACGTGAGACGGACTAGTCATATCGGTGAACATCTTCATGTTGATCGTATCTTCATACGACTCATGCTCGACCTTTCGGTCTTCTGTGTTCCGAGGCCATGTCTGTACATGCTAGGCTCGTCAAGTCAACTAAGTGTTTCGCGTGTGTAAATCTGTCTTACACCCGTTGTATGTGAACGTTAAATCTATCACACCCGATCATCACGTGGTGCTTCGAAACGACGAACTTTCGCAACGGTGCACAGTTAGGGGGAACACTTTCTTGAAATTATTATGAGGGATCATCTTATTTACTACCGTCGTTCTAAGCAAATAAGATGTATAAACATGATAAACATCACATGCAATCAAATAATAGTGACATGATATGGCCAATATCATATAGCTCCTTTGATCTCCATCTTGGGGCTCCATGATCATCTTGTCACCGGCATGACACCATGATCTCCATCATCATGATCTCCATCATCGTGTCTCCATGAAGTTGTTCTCGCCACTTATTACTTCTACTACTATGGCTACCGGTTAGCAATAAAAGTAAAGTAATTACATGGCGTTTCAATGACACGCAGGTTCATACAATAAATAAAGACAACTCCTATGGCTCCTGCCGGTTGTCATACTAATCGACATGCAAGTCGTGATTCCTATTACAAGAACACGATAAATCTCATACATCACATATATCATTCATCACATCCTTTTGGCCATATCACATCACATAGCATACCCTGCAAAAACAAGTTAGACGTCCTCTAATTGTTGTTTGCATGTTTTACGTGGCTGCTATGGGTTTCTAGCAAGAACGTTTCTTACCTACGCAAAACCACAACGTGATATGCCAATTGCTATTTACCCTTCATAAGGACCCTTTTCATCGAATCCGATCCGACTAAAGTGGGAGAGACAGACACCCGCTAGCCACCTTATGCAACTAGTGCATGTCAGTCGGTGGAACCTGTCTCACGTAAGAGTACGTGTAAGGTCGGTCCGGGCCGCTTCATCCCCAATGCCGCCGAATCAAGATAAGACTAGTAACGGCAAGCATATTGACAAAATCAACGCCCACAACTACTTTGTGTTCTACTCGTGCATAGAAACTACGCATAGACCTAGCTCATGATGCCACTGTTGGGGAACGTAGCAGAAATTCAAAATTTTCTACGTGTCACCAAGATCTATCTATGGAGAACCTAGCAACGAGGGGAAGGAGAGTGCATCTACATACCCTTGTAGATCGCTAAGCGGAAGCGTTCAAGAGAACGGGGTTGAAGGAGTCGTACTCTTCGTGATCCAAATCACCGGAGATCCTAGTGCCGAACGGACGGCACCTCCGCGTTCAACACACGTACAGCCCGGTGACGTCTCCCATGCCTTGATCCAGCAAGGAGAGAGGGAGAGGTTGAGGAAGACTCCATCCAGCAGCAGCACAGGCGTGGTGGTGGTGGAGGAGCGTGGTCCCAGCAGGGCTTCGCCAAGCACCGCGAGATATGAGGAGAAAGAGAGGTAGGGCTGCGCCAGGGAGAGGTCAGAACTCATGTGGCAGCCCCAAACCTCAAGTATATATAGGGGAGGGGAGGGGCGCGCCCCCACCTAGGGTTCCCTCCCTAGGGGTGGCGGCAGCCCCAGATCCCATCTGGGTGGCGGCCAGGGGGGGGAGGGAGGCGCACCAGGCATGGGCCCTAAGGCCCATCTGCCCTTAGGGTTTGCCCCCTTCCTCCCCTTAGGCGCCTTGGGCCCTTGTGGGGGGGCGCACCAGCCCACCTGGGGCTGGTCCCCTCCCACACTTGGCCCATGCAGCCCTCCGGGGCTTGTGGCCCCACTTGGTGGACCCCCGGGACCCTCCCGGTGGTCCCGGTACGTTACCGATAAAACCCGAAACTTTTCCGGTGACCAAAACAGGACTTCCCATATATAAATCTTTACCTCCGGACCATTCCGGAACTCCTCGTGACGTCCGGGATCTCATCCGGGACTCCGAACAACATTCGGTAACCACGTATATCTATTCCTTAACCCTAGCGTCATCGAACCTTAAGTGTGTAGACCCTACGGGTTCGGGAACCATGCAGACATGACCGAGACGTTCTCCGGTAATAACCAACAGCGGGATCTGGATACCCATGTTGGCTCCCACATGTTCCACGATGATCTCATCGGATGAACCACGATGTCAGGATTCAATCAATCCCGTATACAATTCCCTTTGTCTATCGGTACGATACTTGCCCGAGATTCGAATCGTCGGTATCCCGATACCTTGTTCAATCTCGTTACCGGCAAGTCTCTTTACTCGTTCCGTAACACATCATCCCGTGATCAACTCCTTGGTCACATTGTGCACATTATGATGATGTCCTACCCGAGTGGGCCCAGAGATACCTCTCTGTTTACACGGAGTGACAAATCCCAGTCTTGATTCGTGCCAACCCAACAGACACTTTCGGAGATACCTGTAGTGTACCTTTATAGCCACCCAGTTACGTTGTGACGTTTGGCACACCCAAAGTATTCCTGCGGTATCCGGGAGTTGCACAATCTCATGGTCTAAGGAAATGATACTTGACATTTAGAAAAGCTTTAGCATACGAATTACATGATCTTTGTGCTAGGCTTAGGATTGGGTCTTGTCCATCACATCATTCTCCTAATGATGTGATCCCGTTATCAACGACATCCAATGTCCATGGTTAGGAAACCGTAACCATCTATTGATCAACGAGCTAGTCAACTAGAGGCTTACTAGGGACATGATGTTGTCTATGTATCCACACATGTATCTGAGTTTCCTATCAATACAATTCTAGCATGGATAATAAACGATTATCATGAACAAGGAAATATAATAATAACCAATTTATTATTGCCTCTAGGGCATATTTCCAACACTAGTCACTTCACGTACTCCATATTCTTCTTTAGAGGAAGATGATCCTGTTGTGCAATGACAAGAGGACTACTAAATGCTAGCATCCCTGTTTGCTCGAAAAAGGAAAGGAAATATTTAAAACAGCACAGATGAAGCACTTCTCAAGGACAATACCACTTTTTCATGACAGTATCTAAACAGTAGCACAACACCAATAGAGATGACAAAGCTCAATCATATGGATGAAATCAGTGGGCGAGTACCAACCTTTGTCAGGAGGCTTATTGTGTAGAGCATACAGATGAAGCACTTCTCCGGAACCATCTGTTGCTATCTACGGTGGTGGCCATGCTTACTATATACTCCTCGATTAGTTTAATGTTTCCAACATCTTCTTGTGCAGTTCCCCTAAAATATATGGTATCTTCAAAGAAGATCCCTGTTAGCACAAGTAGAGATAATTACATATTACATTAAGAGTGGCATCAAATCAGTGGAAAAACAATTGCTCGTTCCAGCCATAGCAATAAATTAAGATGCAAAACTATATCATTACTTGTGTCATCACAGTTCCAGTGCTTCATTACAGCACCGGGAGTTGATTTTTGTTTTTCTTCCGCTTGTTCTTCCCCTTCATCACTTGGTTCAATAACAGACAAGCTTTGCCTTCAATGTAAGATTTGGCATGTCAATTAGGGAGCACAAGTATAGTACTAAACTTAATTTTCTAATGAAAGTGGAAAAATACAGGCCAGCAGTTGTGAAATATCCTTATCTTACCTTAATGGGATATTACGGTGCACATACAGATTGGAAGTCTTGTCTCCATTTGTGTAGTTCACTAAAATCAAGCAACATTATCGTACAAGTAGCACAACATATGAAAGCACATTGCAGAATCATGTGAAAGAAGGCTAGTACTGACCTCTCATGATGCGGAATTCAAACAACTCACAAGAAGAAGATCTAAACCAAATTCGCCTTAACGGATAGGAAGTAAGATATCCTCTTGTGTAGTTCCACTAAATCAAGCAATCAAGCAACGTTGCCGGTGTGACATTTTGGTTGAACTGCACAAAACACTCTTAAAACAAGTGTGTTTTGTGCAGTGCAACAAAAGGTTACAATGGCAATGAGGTGAAGTAGATAACCCTGTTTACACAGAGGTGTAAAGGAAACAATTAGTGGTTAATAATGATGGATGACACGGAAGCCAACAAAAAGAAGCATCTACCTTATCTAAATGGGAAAGAAAGCAAGACAGTAGCATTTCTCAAACGGTGGCATTGATTAATATTAACATAGAGATTATATTAACGATAAAATTCATTAAACATGTAATTTGCTTTTAACTGTGGCATTGCATCAATTTTCCAGCGGCATTATTAGAGGGTGTTTGTTTACAGGGACATTTTGGTGTAGGGACTAAAAAAACTCTGTGTCAGTCCCATCTAAACCAAACAGGAGGGACTTTTAGGGACTAAAAGTGGGCATTTGGGACTAAAGAAAGAAGACCCCGGGGGAGTCTTTTGGGGACTTTTTCCAACAGTTGCTCCTGCCACACATCGCACCTTGTCTCTATTAGTTCATTACTAGGGGTAACATGGTCTTTTAGCATGTCATTTAATAACCGCTAGTCCATGTTTAGTCCCTGGAACCAAGCAGGTAGGGACTAGGGAGTTTTTAACCAAACATGGCCTTAGATTAACAACAACTAATGAGTTGCACGGGACAGTGGATGCACCAGCACCATGTGCATCTACCGATGTACTGTGGTCATGCACAGTCTATTGCAACAAAGAACAAACAACCAAGGAGCATATTTGTGTTGGTCCCAGTTTTGTTATATTTAGACACCTTTCCCTATGTGAGCGCAGCAAATCTAGTCCTGCTCAAACTCTATAGCCTTGTCCCTTCATTTCCTTGTTGAACTAGTACTTTCGCCCCTTCCTTTCCTCTTTGAACCATGTCCTAGATTTATGCGATACAACTTTCCCCACTACTTTCCCCCATTTCTTTCCTCTTTGAACCACGTCCTAGATTCATGCTATACAACTTTCCCCCTTCATATCCTCTTTGAACCACGTCCTAGATTCATACTATATACAACTTTTCCCACTACTTTCCCCCACTCCTTTCCTCTTTGAACCACGTCCTAGATTCATGGTATACATGAAGCTAGAGCAATGCATGTGGAGTAAGTAAATTATACCTTAAGGTTCTTGGGGCATGGTTCGGTGGGCGACGGGACGACGGCGAAGAAGAAGGGGTCGGAGGCCCTCCCGCGCCGCCGCTGGGTGGAAAGTGAACAGCTGCGTCGGTAGTCCCTCGCCGTCGGCGACAGCGTTAAGCCTCCTTCCCTTCTTGGCAGACGGATCTTGCCGGTTCTTTGAGCATCAGTGAGGGGAGAGAGAGGCCAACGAAGTCTTGTTTAGATCTGGAGAGGGCGAGAGAGTGTGAAGAGAGCAACTACAAGCACTGAGGCTCCAGCGGGAGAGGACGAGAGAGTGTGAAGAGAGCAACTACAAGCGCCGAGGCTCTAGCGTGTATATATATATATACTGGAGAGAGAGTGTGAAGCGTGCAAACCCTAGAAAACATTTTGACCAGTCAAAGAATCCTCCTGGCACAAATTATGCTCAAGTGTAGTTATCGAACCCGAGACCTCAAGTTTGATGAGCGAACAGGCTAACCAGCTACACAACCCTCCCATTATGTTCAACGAGAGGGAAATAACCTTTTATACATTCCTGCATTCGTGTGACAAGCATGCCGTGTTTTTGTGTGTGTGTGTGTGGGAGTCATTGGGATTTGAATCATAATCGTGTCATGTGGCTTTGGTGGTAAGACTATCCACAGTGGTGCAGAAATAATGCAGCCTTAGTCACCTTATCTCTCTCCACGTAGTACGTTGGGTCCTACCAGTCAGAGGGTGAAACAAACAAATTAATAAGAAAAATTAAAAGCGCCAGCAGTGTTTCTTACCTCACACATCTCGCTACTGCTCGGGAACACTGTCCAATTGATCCCTCTGTTCGCTCACGTACTATTTTAAGTGAATCCTTATTATAACATGCACACAAATTTTGGGCACTTGTATTCGACTTAAGTCAGTGTGCCACTGTATCTCGTATACTTACTACTCCCTCCATCTAGGTGTAATAAGTCACGTTAGAAGGTGCAACGGGACCAAGGTGCATGCGTGTGTGTGTGTGTGTGTGTTTAACAGCATGTGTGTGTTAGAGAGAGAGACAAATCGACCTACTCCTATAGAGAGATGTTGTGTAGTGTACGATTTTAGCCGCAAGAGTCGGTGCATCCTCTCGTTTCCGGGCGTGTCCGGTAGGGACATGCGGACAGCTGCCACGCCCGCTCCTGACCAGCCTGGCCCACCCAAAGCCCCTCCATCGCCCGCGCGCGCTTCCCACCTGAAATGGTCAGCGCCACTCCAAAGAATTGATGCCGCATTCATGCCCGGGGAGAGCGGACGCGACCTCTCACTGGCACAAGAGTGATGGTTGCTTCGTACGTCCAACTTACTGTTGGGTGTATGTGATTTGACGGCTCATTGGTCTTTATTACTGAGGTGGTAGGACTGCTGGATGTCCCACGCTTTTGGCGAAAGGAGGTACTACTACTAGATTACAATTTTCTCCATTCTTCCAGCGGAGGCGTGCAAGAGCAGTGAAAAACACGCAGGCTCAGTGATTACATGGCCCACCTCACACCATCACCGTGCGACACCTAACTCTTTACATAGTACTCCCTCCGTTCCTAAATATTACTAGATGAGTTCCCGCGCGTTGCCACGAAATAGCGGTATATCTCTCTGCGCAAAATTATCGATTTCATGGAACTAAAAAAACTCTATAACCGCATGACAAATGTGGTAGCCAAACTAGATAATCTCCCATCATCATTTAGATCATCCCACGTAAGGAAAAAAGATTAGCCAACTCCTACTGCATAATGGGATTAAATTTTCTTTTTGACATGTTATGGGACTTAAAAGCTCACTTACAAGCATGCTACCGGTGAATGCTTGCATGCAGACATGTTGATGTGATTTAAAACCCACTCACATGCATGTGCCATGGTATTTTTGCATGCTTGCATGTGGCTTAGTGCAGAGCCTCTCAATGTCTAGATCAGACGGCTATTATGGACTGATTTACTTCATCTAACAGCTACATCTATTTTGATGATGTGGCTCAAGGAGAGGATAGAGAATTCCTAGTAGTGGGGGCTAGCTATTACTAGTAGATAAGTCTTTGTAGAGATTCCACTACATACGAAACAAAATGAATGAATCTATACTTAAAATGCATCTATATACATCCGCATGTGGTTCATGGTGAAATCTCTACAAAGACTTATATTTAGGAATGGAGGAAGTACTAGTATAGTACGTACTGTAATTTATCAGCGAGATAAATTTGTACAATGCTATGAAGCTTCCAAAATATTAACCTTGCTATTGGCTCTTCGCCTCTTAGGGAAGTCGAGCAATAATGGTAGTGTAGTATATATCGTTCTGGCTATATGAGACCACCACGTGGGCGAGGGTCGAGGGGCGAGGGAGAGTGCTACATACGGAGCAAAATAAGTGAATCTACACTCTAAAATACGTCTATATACATCAGTGTTTGGAGTATGTACTAGTAGTTCATATTGAAATCTACTAAAGGACATATATATTCCAAACAATATGATATAATATCTATAACCAAGGTAGTAGGGAGGAGGAGTAAACGAAGGGAGTAGTAAATTTTTCTCCTCGTCCTGCGAGCCACCGCGCGCATGGGTGAGGGAGCAGGCGTAAGGCGGAGCAAGCTTCACCTCATCCTGCGAGCCACCGCGCCCGTGGGTGGGGGAGACGGCGTACTAAGCAAGCTTCTCCTCATTCTGCGAGTTGACGAGACACATCAAAAGTACTCCAGTGTATAGAGCCTTGCCTCTAAGGTAGGCCCCACATGGTTTGCCTCTTTTTTTTAACATAACACGTCAAGTCACAATTTGTTTGTTCACCCGTGGTAGACGATCCTCCCTCCACCAAGTGCACAACCAGTACACGTGCCAAATTACCACGTGGGCTGCCTTTTTCCTACAGAAATGAGCTCCACCGTGTACCCGCGCGGGTGTGGTTGGGAAAGAGACGGGAGTATGTGCGCCGTGCATGCACCTCTTCTCTTCGTGCACGTCCCCCACCTACATGGGTGTGTGTGAGAGATACAAACCGCGTTCTTGAGTGTTTTTTGTTTTGGGATGGGGGTGGGGTGGGGATTGATTTCGTGAATTATTTGTGGGAATATGTGTCGATGACATCTCAAACAAAATTTTGCATGCAATGTGTGTGAAATGGAGGCCTATCCATATCATACATAGAGGATTGGGCAATCCACGAGAAGAGAGGGAGGGGTCATAGCTATCGATAGAGTCAAAGAGAGGATCAAGTGGGTAGGTGCGAGATTGATGAAGAGAGCCATCGAAATTGTGTGTGTGTGCAAGTCAAAGATATAGGGCGACTGGCCTACGGAACATTAGAGGGCACATGTCAAGTTTGTGTGTGGCCGGGAGACATGACTAGAGCGCTCGATGTATCGGTGTGTGGGGGGGGAGGGGCGGGGGGAGGGGTAGGCAGAGGCCTAACTATAGAGGTAGAACGACTCGTATATGTGTTGAGAAGGAGAGACCCATCTATGTCTTGAGGGAGATCGTTCGACATCCATACATAACTGAAGGACGGGAAATATGATGGGACAGAGAGAGAGAGGGAGGGAGAGGGGTAGAGTGCTGGATGGGTGATGGAGTTGCTTCTCCAAGATGGTGGGAGAGGCATACTAGACAAACTGAGGGTGGAATGGCAATGTTATCAATAAGAGTGGGGATGTGTTTCTGTGTGTGCTTGTGCGTGATAGATCTGTTGGGACGCATCCATGGATGATGAAGGGGAACCATGTGTTTGGTAAGCAAACCTAACTAGATCGGTAGATCAATTGTTGTTTGTCGGAGGAAGGGAGAGACACAACTAATGAGGTATATTGATTGACGTGTGGGTAAAAACGAGTTATAAGGAGCTAGCTAGCTATATGTATAGCGAGAGATCGGTCGGTGTATGTCCATTTGTTAGTGGCAAATAAGGCCCAGCGAGACGGATAGACAGAGAGAATGCAGCTAGGAGGTGGTGCGAGAGGCCCAACTACTACCTAGATAGGGGGAGGAGTGTTCGGTTGTGAGATCGATGAAAAGAGGGGCGAGAGTTTACATGTGTGCCTGACCGTATGAGAGACATGAGGCAAGGACACATAAAGGAAGAGATTGAAGGTGTGGGTGTATGTTGTTGGCAGGCATCACTGGAGAGGTTTATCGATCTGTGTGTGTCAGAAAGGAGTTGTGGAGACTCTGGGATAATGACCTAAAGAAAAAAATGAATGTTCCCGGTGGATAGAATGCCGAGGGAGGGGGAGGGCGAGGAGGGCGTGTGCATGCACGAGAGAAAGTTAGTGGTAGCTACAAAGGTTAGAGGATTGTGTGGGTGTAAGAGACTAACAAAGACCATAATTTGATATGAAAGCGGATTCATATATTTGAATAGGAGATCATAGTGTTTTAAACATTGCATGCATGAATATAGCGGTGATACACGTGCTGTGCACATGTTATACCATAATGTGATAATGCATGGCGTTTGATGTATACTACATAACCTTCTTCTTGTAGACGTTGTTGGGCCTCCAAGTGCAGAGGTTTGTAGGACAGTAGCAAATTTCCCTCAAGTGGATGACCTAAGGTTTATCAATCCGTAGGAGGCGTAGGATGAAGATGGTCTCTCTCAAGCAACCCTGCAACCAAATAACAAAGAGTCTAGTGTGTCCCCAACACACCCAATACAATGGTAAATTGTATAGGTGCACTAGTTCGGCAAAGAGATGGTGATACAAGTGCAATATGGATGGTAGATAAAGGTATTTGTACTCTGAAAATATAAAAACAGCAAGGTAACCAATGATAAAAGTGAGCGTAAACGGTATTGCAATGATAGGAAATAAGGCCTAGGGTTCATACTTTCACTAGTGTAAGTCCTCTCAACAATACTAACATAATTGGATCATAAAATTATCCCTCAACATGGAACAAAGAGTCACTCCAAAGTCACTAATAGCGGAGAACGAATGAAGAGATTATGGTAGGGTACAAAACCACCTCAAAGTTATTCTTTCCAATCAATCCGTTGGGCTATTCCTATAAGTGTCAAAACAGCCCTAGAGTTCGTACTAGAATAACACCTTAAGATACAAATCAACCAAAACCCTAATGTCACCTAGATACTTCAATGTCACCTCAAGTATCCGTGGGCATGATTATACGGTATGCATCACACAATCTCAATTCATCTATTCAACCAACACAAAGAACCTCAAAGAGTGCCCCAAAGTTTCTACCGGAGAATCACGACGAAAACGTGTGCCAACCCCTATGCATAGGTTCCCAATGTCACGAAACCCGCAAGTTGGTCACCAAAACGTACATCAAGTGGCATGTGGTATCCCATTGTCACCACAGATATCCATGGCAAGACATACATCAAGTGTTCTCAAGTCTTTAAAGACTCAATCCAATAAGATTACTTCGAAGGGGAAACTCGATTCATTACAAGAGAGAAGAGGGGGGAAGAAACATCATAGGATCCAAATATAATAGCAAAGCTCGCGATACATCAAGATCGTATCATCTTAAGAACACGAGAGAGAGAGAGAGAGATCAAACACATAGCTACTGGTACATACCCTCAGCCCCGAGGGAGAACTACTCCCTCCTCATCATGGAGAGCACCGGGATTATGAAGATGGCCACCGGAGAAGGATTGCCCCCTCCGGCAGGGTGCCGTAACGGGTCTAGATTGAGTTTCGGTGGCTACGGAGGCTTATGGCAGCGGAACTCCCGATCTATGTTGCTCTCTGATGTTTTTAGGGTATATGAAGATATATAGGTGGAAGAAGTACGTCAGGGGGGCCACGAGGGGCCCACGAGGCAGGGGGCGCACCCAGGGGGGGCCCTCCACCCTCGTGACCTCCCCGGAAACTTCTTGGAGTAGGGTCCAAGTCTCATGGATCACGTTCGGTGAGAAGATCACGTTCCCGAAGGTTTCATTCCGTTTGGACTCCGTTTGATATTCTGTTTCCTCGAAATACTGAAATAGGCAAAAAACAACAATTCTGGGCTGGGCCTCTGGTTAATAGGTTAGTCCCCAAAAACTATGAAAGTGGAAAATAAAGCCCAATATAGTCCAAAATAGTAGATAAAGTAGCATGGAGCAATCAAAAATTATAGATATGTTGGAGACGTATCAGGCATCCCCAAGCTTAATTCCTGCTCGTCCTTGAGTAGGTAAATGATAAAAAAGAATTTTTGATGTGTAATGCTAGTTGGCATAATTTCAATGTGATTCTTCTTAATCATGGTATGAATATTCAGATCCGAAAGGTTCAAGACAAAAGTTCATATTGACATAAAAATGATAATACTTCAAGCATACTAATTAAACAATTATGTCATCTCAAAATAACATGGCCAAAGGAAGTTCATCCCTACAAAATCATATAGTTAGGCTATGCTTCATTTTCGTCACACAAAGATGTTCCCAACTTCTATACCCCCGATGACAAGCCAAGAAATTGTTTCATACTCAAATAATCTCAAACTTTTTCAACCTTCACGCAATACATGAGCGCGAGCCATGGACATAGCACTATGGGTGGTATAGAATATAATGACGGGGATTGTGTGGAGAAGACAAAAAAGGAGAAAGTCTCACATCAACGAGGCTAATCAATGAGCTATGGAGATGCCCATCAATTGATGTTAATGCAAGGAGTAGGGATTGCCATGCAACGGATGCACTAGAGCTAAGAATGCTCAACAAAAGAAAACTAGTGGGTGTGCATCCAACTTGCTTGCTCACGAAGACCTAGGGCATTTTGAGGAAGCCCATCATTGGAATATACAAGCCAAGTTCTATAATGAAAAATTCCCACTAGTATGAACAAGACAACTTATGAGACTCACTATATGAAAATCATGGTGCTACTTTGAAGCACAAGTGTGGAAAAAGGGATAGTAGCATTGCCCTTTTTATTTTCTCATTTTTTGGGCCTTTATTTTTTTTCTTTTTGGCCTTTCTCTCTTTTTTTTTGATTGGGCAATGCTCTAATAATGATGATCATCACACTTCGATTGATTACAACATAATGATTACAACTCGATACTAGAACAAGATATGACTCTATATGAATGCCTCCGGCGGTGTACCGGGATGGTGCAATGAATCAAGAGTGACATGTATGAAAAATAATGCATGGTGGCTTTGCCACAAATACGATGTCAACTACAAGATCATGCAATGGCAATATGACAAAAGTAAAGCATGTCATCATGATGATGATGGTGGAAGTTGCATGGCAATATATCTCAGAATGGCTATGGAAATGCCATGATAGGTAGGTATGGTGGCTGTTTTGAGGAAGATATAGGGAGGTTTATGTGTGAAAGAGCGTATCATATCACGGGGTTTGGATGCACTGGCAAAGTTTGCACCAACTCTCAATGTGAGAAAGGGCAATGCACGGTACCGAAGAGGCTAGCAAATGGCGGAAAGGTAAAAGTGCGTATAATCCATGGACTCAACATTAGTCAAAAGAACTCATATACTTATTGCAAAAATTTAGAAGTCATCAAAAATCAAGTACTACGCGCATGCTCCTAGGGGGATAGATTGGTAGGAAAAGACCATCGCTCGTCCCTGACCGCCACTCATAAGGATGCACAAGCCAGGTACACTTCATGTTTCAAATTTGTTACACAACTTTAACCATACATGCATGCTACGGGACTTGCTAACTTCAACACAAGTATTTCTAAAATTCAAAACTACTCAACTAGCACGACTATGATATTATCACCTCCATATCTCAAAACAATTATCAAGCATCAAACTTATCTTAGTATTCAACCCACTAAAAAGAAAGTTTCACATATCTTGAATACCTAGCATATTAGGATTTTTAAGCACATTACCATGATATTTAAGACTCTCAAAATAATATAAGTGAAGCATGAGAGTTCTTCTATTTCTTCAAAATAAAACTACAACCATGCTCTAAAAGATATAAGTGAAGCACTAGAGCAAATGACAAACTACTACGAAAGATATAAGTGAAGATCAATGAGTAGTCGAATAATAATGAAACTATGTGAAGAATCTGTAACATTTAATAATTTCAGATCTTGGTATTTTATTCAAACAGCAAGCAAAGAAAAAGAAAATGACATTCTAAGAATAGCAAACATCATGTGAAGAAGCAAAAACTTAGGATCAACCGGTACTAACCGATAGTTGTTGAAGAAGAAAGGTGGGATGCCAACCGGGGCATCCCCAAGCTTAGACGCTTGAGACTTCTTGAGATATTATATTGGGGTGCCTTGGGCATCCCCAATCTTGAGCTTTTGTGTCTCCTTAATTCCTCTCATATCACGGTCTCCCTAAATCTCAAAAGCTTCATCCATACAAAACTCAACAAGGACTCGTGAGATAAGTTAGTATAAACCATTGCCAATACCTTATCATAATCTACTGTAGAAAATCCCCAAAATTATTATTCAACATTGAATACTAAATGCCTCTGCATATTTAATAGTACTATCCTCAAATAGAATCATTAAAGAAGCAAACATATGCAAACAATGCAAACATAACAGCAATCTGCCTAAACAGGATAGTCTGTAAAGAATGCTGCAACATCCATACTTCCCTAGCTCCAAAAATTATGAAAGAAAATTCACACTGTAGTAAATTTATCAGAGCTTAATATGCAAAAGGTTTCAACATTTTATCACATTCTGACTTTTCTAGGGAATTATTGCAACAGCGGTAAACTTTTTGTTTTCAAACAGCAACATGTATACTTGTAACATAGGCATAGTAAAGGCTATCAATGCCACTTTTATTAAAATAAAAGATGCAAAACATTTTTCTAAATAAAAGAAAGCAAATCCTAACAAAATAAATTGACGCTCCAAGCAAAACACATATCATGTGGTAAATAAAAATATAGCTCCAAGTAAAGTTAACGATGAACGAAGACGAAAGAGGGGATGCCTTCCGGGGCATCCCCAAGCTTAGGCTCTTGGTTGTCCTTGAATATTAACTTGGGGTGCCTTGGGCATCCCCAAGCTTAGGCTCTTGCCACTCCTTATTCCATAGTCCATCGAATCTTTGCCCAAAACTTGAGAACTTCACAACACAAAATTTAACAGAAAACTCGTAAGCTCCGTTAGTATAAGAAAATAAATCACCACTTCAAGGTACTGTAATTAACTCATTCTTTATTTATATTGGTGTTAAACCTACTGCATTCCAACTTATCTATGGTTTATAAACTATTTTACTAGCCATAGATTCATCAAAATAAGTAAACAACACATGAAAAACAGAATCTGTCAAAAACAGAACAGTCTGTAGTAATCTGGATCAAACGTATACTTTTGGAACTCATAAAATTCTCAAATAAATTGCTCGACCTGAGGAATTTATCTATTAATCATCTCCAAAAACAATTAACTAAATATAACTCTCCAAATAAAAATGGCAGCAGTTCTCATGAGCGCTAAAGTTTCTGTTTTCGACAGCATGATCAACAAGACTTTCCCCAAATCTTCCCAAAGGTTCTACTTGGCACATACACTAATTAAACACATAAAACCACATCTAAACAGAGGCTATATGAATTATTTATTACTAAACAGGAACAAAAGTCAAGGAACAAAAATAAAATTGGGTTGCCTCCCAACAAGCGCTATCGTTTAACGCCCCTAGCTAGGCATGACGATTTCAACGATGCTCACATAAAAGATAAGAATTGAAACATAAAGAGAGCATCATGAAGAATATAACTAACACATTTAAGCCTAACCCACTTCCTATGCATAGGTATTTTGTGAGAAAACAACTTATGGGAACAATAATCAACTAGCATAGGAAGGTAAAACAAACATAACTTCAAAATATTAAGCACATAGAGAGGAAACTTGATATTATTGCAATTCCTACAAGCATATGTTCCTCCCTCATAATAATTTTCAGTAGCATCATGAATGAATTCAACAATATAACCAGCACCTAAAGCATTCTTTTCATGATCTATAAGCATAGAAAATTTACTACTCTCCACACAAGCAAAATTCTTCTCATGAATAATAGTGGGAGCAAACTCAACAAAATAACTATCATGTGATTGAAAATTAAGATCAAGATGACAAGTTTCATGGTTATCATTATTCTTTAAAGCATACATGTCATCACAATAATCATCATAGATAGGAGGTATGCTTTCATCATAATAAATTTGCTCATCAAAACTTGGGGGGCAAAAAATATCATCTTCATCCAACGTAGCTTCCCCAAGCTCGTGGCTTTGCATATCATTAGCATCATGGATATTCAAGGAATTCATACTAACAACATTGCAATCATGCTCATCATTCAAATACTTAGTGCCAAACATTTTATAGATTTCTTCTTCTAGCACTTGAGCACAATTATCCTTTCCATCATACTCACGAAATATATTAAAAAGGTGAAGCGTATGAGACAAACTCAATTCCATTTTTTGTAATTTTCTTTTGTAAACTAAACTAGTGATAAAACAAGAAACTAAAAGACTCGATTGCAAGATCTAAAGATATACCTTCAAGCACTCACCTCCCCGGCAACGGCGCCAGAAAAGAGCTTGATGTCTACTACACAACCTTCTTCTTCTAGACGTTGTTGGGCCTCCAAGTGCAGAAGTTTGTAGGACAGTAGCAAATTTCCCTCAAGTGGATGACCTAAGGTTTATCAATCCATAGGAGGCGTAGGATGAAGATGGTCTCTCTCAAGCAACCCTGCAACCAAATAACAAAGAGTCTCTTGTGTCCCCAACACACCCAATACAATGGTAAATTGTATAGGTGCACTAGTTCGGCGAAGAGATGGTGATACAAGTGCAATATGGATGGTAGATAAAGGTATTTGTAATCTGAAAATATAAAAACAGCAAGGTAACTAATGATAAAAGTGAGCGTAAACGGTATTGCAATGATAGGAAATAAGGCCTAGGGTTCATACTTTCACTAGTGTAAGTCCTCTCAACAATACTAACATAATTGGATCATAAATCCCTCAACATGCAACAAAGAGTCACTCCAAAGTCACTAATAGCGGAGAACGAACGAAGAGATTATGGTAGGGTACGAAACCACCTCAAAGTTATTCTTTCCAATCAATCCGTTGGGCTATTCCTATAAGTGTCACAAACAGCCCTAGAGTTCGTACTAGAATAACACCTTAAGATACAAATCAACCAAAACCCTAATGTCACCTAGATACTCCAATGTCACCTCAAGTATCCGTGGGCATGATTATACGATATGCATCACACAATCTCAGATTCATCTATTCAACCAACACAAAGGACCTCAAAGAGTGCCCCAAAGTTCTACCGGAGAATCACGACGAAAACGTGTGCCAACCCCTATGCATAGGTTCCCTATGTCACGAAAGCCGCAAGTTGGTCACCAAAATGTACATCTAGTGGAACGTGGTATCCCATTGTCACCACAGATATCCACGACAAGACTCAATCCAATAAGATTACTTCGAAGGGGAAACTAGATTCATTACAAGAGAGAAGAGGGGGGAAGAAACATCATAGGATCCAAATATAATAGCAAAGCTCGGGATACATCAAGATCGTATCATCTCAAGAACACGAGAGAGAGAGAGATCAAACACATAGCTACTGGTACATACCCTCAGCCCCGAGGGAGAACTACTCCCTCCTCGTCATGGAGAGCACCGGGATGATGAAGATGGACACCGGAGAAGGATTTCCCCCTCCGGTAGGGTGCCGGAACGGGTCTAGATTGAGTTTCGGTGGCTACGGAGGCTTATGGCGGCGGAACTCCCGATCTATGTTGCTCTCTGATGTTTTTAGGGTATATGGAGATATATAGGCGGAAGAAGTACGTCAGGGGGGCCACGAGGGGCCCACGAGGCAGGGGGCGCGCCCAGGAGGGGGGCCTCCACCCTTGTGACCTCCCCGGAAACTTCTTGGAGTAGGTCCAAGTCTCCTGGATCACGTTCGGTGAGAAGATCACGTTCCCGAAGGTTTCATTCCGTTTGGACTCCGTTTGATATTCTGTTTCCTCGAAATACTGAAATAGGCAAAAAAAAGCAATTCTGGGCTGGGCCTCCGGTTAATAGGTTAGTCCCAAAAATATAAGAAGTGGAAAATAAAGCCCAATATGGTCCAAAACAGTAGTAAAATAGCATGGAGCAATCAAAAATTATAGATATGTTGGAGACGTATCAGCGTTTGCAACTCACAGTTAAATGCCGAACAATCTAAACCATACTATACATCAAACAATCTCACATTTTATTTGAATTTGTGATAATGTGTGGCATTTGCAGCTTACAACTAAATATCGAACAATCTAAACAATACTATATATCGAACATTCTCACGTTTTATTTAAATTTGTGATAATGTGTGGTGTTTGCAACTCACATCTAAATACTTGTAGGAATAGGGGGCGGGGCACCATACATAATGTGATAAACACATTATACATATGAGACATGGTTTAGATTATGAAGATCTAGCTAGAGCTAGAAATGTAATGTGATTTGAAATCAAAATAAAGTGGATTCAAAAAATCTAGTTCGAGTTCATATAGTACACATAGTTCATATGTAAGTCGAGTCTAATCATGTGGTGTGCTGTGAAGATAATACACAAACGATGGTTTAACTTGGCAATAATGATGATAGTAGATCTTATTAAAACAGAGAAATGAATTCAAATGCTTTGACTTCACAACAATCATTACTATAGATCTTATTCAAATAGAGAAACAAATTCAAATTTAGTTCATATTGAAGCGGTAGTATATACGTTTGGAATGCACTAAAATGTTCATTTGAGTAGTAGGTTGCATGCATTATACACGTAGCAAAATATTTTAATTGAACATATGACATGAATTCAAAGTTTTGAATGACATTTGTAGTGCGCATTGATTTGGTACAGTACACGTTAGGCTTGTCCGGAAATTTCAACCCGCGCCTTGTTAGCCCGAAATATTTAAGATATATCTTTGTCTCGTTGTGCTCCGACAACTCCCTCCATCTCAACCCGCGCCTTGCTATTCCGAAATTACAACGCGCGTGAAAACTCCCACCTCCTGTGAAATCCCGACACGTGAAATGCCCGCGGTACCCCTGAACCGAAAGAACTGCCTCAAATCGGTGGGGGTACTTTCGTAACTTAATTACCCCACATTTCGGACACGCGCGTCTCTAAGCCATGGTTCCCCACTGCCATCCCATCCGCACACCCATTCATACACCAAGGCCGTGAAAACCCACAATGAAACCCCACACCCTGCTCCGTCCGCCACCCAGCTGGAGCCTCTTCCCCGATGACGTCGTCCACAGCAACACCTCGACGTCCCTCATCCACCGTACCGGATGTGGATCCGTCGTCGATCTCATTGTCCCTCCGGTCCAGCCACCCCGTCCTCCACCTCCAAGGAGCTGCCCTGACGTTCCTATAATGCCATGAACACACCCACCAGTGGTCGTTACTCCTGGCAGGATCAAACTGGCCCCACAGATCAATACTAGTCTTTTCTACGCACTTTGTCCTCACTCGTGCGCACCCGGAGCAACTTCCTGGTCGGTCACCCATCCTGACACTACTCCAAGCTGAGCACGCTTAACTTTGGAGTTCTGTCCGAATGGGCTCCCAGAAAAGAAGGAATTCCTTATTGATATGAGTAGTCTATCATCCCTAATAAGCCAGGCTATCACATACACCCCCACTCAGAGGAACCGACGTCCTTGTCGGGCCACATGAACGTTCCCTCTTGGAACATACGTCTGTGCATCCAGTCCGGTACATGTGCCATGTCGGGTGCCACGACGGGTCACAAATGTCATGAACAACATGACTGCGCACCTGTCCGCAACCATCCGTGTAACTACGAGGGTCGGCTCTGATACCAACTTGTAACACCCTCGATGCGGCTATATCTCCCACGTGTCGAAGCACGACTTAGAGGCATAACCGCATTGAAAGCAATGTCGCAAGTGAGGTAATCTTCGCAAACAACCCATGTAATACAATAAGGGAAAAGATACATAGTTGGCTTACAATCGCCACTTCACACAATACATGATAAAGCATTACATCATCCAGATACAATCAAGGTCGACTACGGAACCAAAATAAAAGAAGACTACCAAAATGCTACACAGATCCCCGATCGCCCGACTGGGCTCCACTACTGATCAACTAGAATGAAAACACAAAGGACAAGATCTTCATTGAGCTCCTCCTTGAGCTTGGTTGCATCACCTGCACGGTTTCATCGGCACCTGCAAGCTGGTTTTGGAAGTATCTGTGAGTCACGGGGACTCAGCAATCTCACACCCTCGCGATCAAGACTGTTTAAGCTTATTAGGAAGGGTAAAAGGTATGAGGTGGAGCTGCAGCAAGCGACTAGCACATATGGTGGCTAAACATACGCAAATGAGAGCGAGAAGAGAAGGAAAAGCACGGTCGAAACTATGATCAAGAAGTGATCCTAGAACAACCAACGTCAAGCATTACTCCGAAACCGTGTTCACTTCCCGAACTCCGCCGGAAAGAGACCATCACGGTTACACACGCGGTTGATGTATTTTAGTTAAGATAAGTTTCAAGTTTTCTACAACCGTACATTAACAAATTCCCATCTGCCCATAACCACGGGCACGGCTTTCAAAAGTTCAAATCCTTGCGGGGTGTCCCAACTTAGCCCATCACAAGCTCTCACGGTCAACGAAGGATATTCCTTCTCCCAAGACAATCCGATCAGACTCGGCATCCCGGTTACAAGACATCCTCGACAATGGTAAAACAAGTCCAGCAACACCGCCCGAATGTGCCGACAAATCCCGATAGGAGCTACACATATCTCGTTCTCAGGGCACACTCAGATGAGCTCTCCATACAACTAAAACCAAACCTCGAGTTTTCCCGAGGAGGCGCTGCAAAGGGCTCTAGTTTGGACCAACACTCAGAGGAGCACAGGCCTGGGGGGGTTAAACTAATGATAACCCTTGAGTCTGCAGAACCCAAGGGAAAGAAAATGCTGGGTGGCGAATGGTAAAACCAATGTTGGGCATTGCTGGAGGAGTTTTATTCAAGGCGAACTTTCAAGGGGTTCCCATTATAACCCAACCGTGTAAGGAACGCAAAATCCGGGAACATAACACCGATATGGCGGAAACTAGGACGGCAAGAGTGGAACAAAACACTAGGCATAAGGCCGAGCCTTCCACCCTTTACCAAGTATATAGATGCATTAATTAAATAAGAGATATTGTGATATCCCAACAAATATCCATGTTCCAACAAGGAACAAACTCCAATCTTCACCTGCAACTAACAACGCTATAAGAGGGGCTGAGCAAAGTGGTTACATAGCCAAACAACAGTTTGCTAGGACAAGGTGGGTTAGAGGCTTGGTTTAACAATATGGGAGGCATGATAAGCGAGTGGTAGGTATCGTAGCATAGGCATAGCAAAAGAGCGAGAAACTAGCAAGCAAAGATAGAAGTGATTTCGAGGGTATGGTCATCTTGCCTGAAATCCCGCAAGGAAGAAGAACGAGTCCATGAAGAAGACAAACAGACGTAGTCGAACGGTTCCTCACAAACGCGACGTTATCGGAGCCAACCCGAAGAAGCAACACCGGAAAGAAGCACACAACATAGTAAACAACCAACACATGAGCATGGCATGATATGCGAGATGTGGTATGCGGTGCATATGCATGATTTGGAAATAAATGATTGAACCTTGCCTCAAATTGGAAATCCAAGAGTGCCACTTGAAATAGGAGTTGATTTTGGTCGAAATTGATATAAAGATCACCGGAATCGGATGCACGGTTTGGAAATGGCAAGCAAAACAAATATGGCACCGGTCTGCGATTAACAGCAAGTAGCCTAATAAATGCATCAAGATAAATATGCTAAGCACTCAAACATAACAACAAAATACATGGCAGGGATCCAATCATGATGCTTGACAAAAGATGAGCACTAAGCTACGGCTAATTAATCCATTAACAGGTTCAAACAAGCATTGCAAAAGTGCAAATGATAACAGGTTCCAGACTTAGTGAAATTAACAGCATATCAGGAATTTATCATCAGGAAGCAATGTTTAGAGCATGAAAACTACATGCTATAGTAACATATCATGGCAAATCAAGCCATGGCATGAAGCTACTCTAGGAATATAACAAAAGTCCCTTAGTGACCCTAAACTAAAAGGGATCAGAAAATACAATTGCAAGCATGTGAACATAGCAAAAACATAAACAGGTTTAGACTTAGTGAAAAACTGGAGCATGCAAAACAGATTAACAAGTAGGCATGTTTACAAGCTCGATGCAGTCACTACAAGGAATTGCATGACAAACTAAGCATACACCCATCAAGAAAACATGGCATAGAATCTAGACAACGAAAGAACAACAACACAGCATGCACGGATCAACAACAGCAAGCTCAGCAAAATCGCTAAACATGTTAACAATCTGCCAGGAATATTTTATAGCAAAAGTAGAGCTCGATTGACTCAAGCTAGGGTGCTCCATAAATGCAAACAAAGACATGGATGGATAGAGCACCACAATATTAACAAAACATCCTTGCTGATCATCCTCAAAAGAGGCACGGATCACTAGGAAACAACATGAACATATGGCATAAAAACAACATCAGGACAAGGACTTAGTGAAAAATTAAGTCCCTGAAATCAGCATCACTGAGTAAGCTACTTTGCATTCTTTTACTAGTCACCACAAATATCACAAAAATACATGGCACACACCATGTAAAGATGGCATGGTATACAATAAAACACATGTAGAGCTCAGGATCATAGCATGCACACATTAATCATGGCAAAAATGACAAAAGGCCATTTGCTGAAACAGATCTGAAATAATCATCACAGAGCCCTCTTCCAACAGCATTTTGGGCATCAAGATGAGCTCCAATGAGAATGATGCAGTGAGATGAAATGATGTACTCGTCGAGGCGAACATTTTGATATGCTACATGCACGAATCGGAGCTACGATGAGAAAGATATGATGCGATGAACATGGCCACATGAATCTGGAAACTTCGGGGACTTGGTGAAATTTTTACCTCCGCGAAAAGTCAACGCGCGATGAGGATATCCGGGACATGGGGCGGAGCCGTTTGGTTCGTCTCCCGGTGGATCTGATCCACTCCAGCCCAGATCTCGCCGGAGAAGTGGCCGGAGTTCTCGAAGCTCGCCGGAGTGGATGGAGGAGGCCGGAGACGAGGAGGAGGCCGGAGGAGGGGGCCACGGGTCCGGGAAGGGCGGCGCCAGAACCAGCCAGGATGAGGCCGCGGAGGTCCGGCGGATCCCGCGGTGGAGGTGGCCGCCGACGAGCTGCCATGGCGGGGCAGCGAGCTCGCGGGAAGACGTCGCGGGCGCGGAGGCGGTGCGCAACGGCGGCGGGGTGCGGGCGGCGCGCGGGCGGCGGAGTGCAGGCGCGGCGGTTGATGAAGCTATGTACCTAGGGTAGGGTCATGGACCTGTCCAAACCGACATACCCAAGGACACCTCCAGAAGAAATCACATTTCAATCGACTTGGCGGTGTTTCACTCGACGGACTCGAAGACACTCGACCAAGAAGCAACCACTCGACCAAGATCCAACCACCCGACGGCCAGGAGACCTAAAGTCACTCCGCACGCTAATGGTCGGTCATTAAGTAGCTTTTATGGCCATCATAGCACTTTATTAGGGGCGTTACCAGTAACGCCCGACCTTAATGTACTTAAAACCCTGCATAACTGAGGGCCGGAGGGGTCTGGCGGACTCTATATAAGCCACCCCCTCCTCGGTGTAAAGGGTTCGCACCCGTGTAATTCATACTCTGATAATCCAGTCGACCGCCTCCGGGCTCCGAGACGTAGGGCTAATACTTCCTCCGAGAAGGGCCTGAACTCGTAAACCTTGCGTTCTTACAACTTCTCCATAGCTAAGATCTTGCCTCTCCATACTTACCCCCCTACACTACTGTCAGACTTGGAACCACGATAGTTGGCGCCCACCGTGGGGCCGGTGTTTTGTTGGAGAAGTTGCGACCTTTTCGACCCGAATCATCATGGTTTTTGGCGGAGTTTTAGTGGAGGGCTGCGAGATCCGTCTCGGTGCGCTCACGTTCATCGTCGACGACTCTGCTTGGCTCCAAGAGGCTCCACTCGACGTGGACGCACTCCCTGTTCGCGGGGCAACGCACTTTAGCGCGTGCGTCCGCGGCGTTCTCCTGCAGCAACCATCTACCCCCTACCGGTCGGCTCCTGTGTTGTTCTCCCTCCCTGTTTCCTGCCGGCGCAAGCGCTCCGGTCGGTCGAGACTTCAGCGGTGGGTGAGACACGCGATGGCACGCCAGTCGGCCACCCCTCAAGTCGCGGCGATCGAGCCCGACGAATCCCTCTACGGCCTGTTCGACCTGTCGACTGGCTCCGCAGAGACTGCATCCAAGTGCGACAGCAGCGATCCGGCGGCGGAGGTTCTGATGGTCGATGGACCGCCCAGTCCTCCCGGTTTTCCCCGCACCGATGGAGGCGCGGGTGGAGGCGACCCGTCGCGTCCCCATGAGGAGTATCTTCCTGAGCCTCTCACGTCGCTGCAGAGAGAAGAACTTCGCCGCCGGAACGTGGATGCACTGCACACTCCTATCATTGGAGAAACCCCCGAGGCTCGCGCCTTAGAAGACGCGCGCCTGACAAACTTGGCCGAGCACACTCGACTGCAGAACCTCCAGCGAGCACTCGACGAGCGTGCGCGACAACGGGTTCCCGAATCCAGTCGACGTCAGCTCTTCCCGCCCCTGCAGATATATCGAACTCCGATTCAGAATTTAGCAGCTGCGGCCTGTATAGCAGAGTCGATTCAGCCTTCCCAGTCGGAGGCTGGCAGAGGCTTGCTGCAGATCAGAGCGTTACTCCGGGCAGCAGGAGACCAGAATTCCGCTGTTTCTCAGTCGTGGAACAGGATTCGCAGCAGATCCGTTGCCATGGACATAGTCCAGTCGGCTCACAGCCCGAGATCGCCCCCGAGGCGTGAGGGACATGGAGACCGGCGTGACCAGTATGGGAACCATGAGCAGTATGGTCACCGAGTCGATCGTGACGGTCGACGTCGAGTGCCCACGCCTCTGCCGAGGAGCGGGTCATATGTACCTCGCTAGCAGGATGACAGGCGCCCTCATAGTGGTGGGCGAAGGATTCCAGTCGACCCCAGAGGGCTAGGCTTTGATGCGAGATCCATTCTCGTCCAAGGTTTGGTCGACAGGAACAAGGCTCACCGAGAAGGTCACGACAGAGATGCACCTACCAGCAGCAGAGTACATGTTTCGGGGCCAGAGTGCTTTAGTAGAGCCATCAGGGCCGCTGTGATTCCTCCCAACTTCAGATTGGCGAGTGGAGTCAGTAAGTTCACTGGCGAGTCCAAGCCTGATACTTGGCTTGAGGACTATTGAGTGGCCGTCCAGATTGGCGGCGGCAATGATGAAGTGGCCATGAAGCACCTGCCTCTCATGTTGGAGGGCTCGGCCAGAGCGTGGCTGAACCAGTTAGCGCCTAGCATCATTTAGACTTGGGAAGATCTCTCCCGAGTGTTCGTCACCACATTTGAAGGCACATGCAAGCGACCGGCAGGGCTGACGGAACTGCGGTCTTGCGTGCAGAAGCCGAATGAAACTTTGAGGGATTACATCCAGAGGTGGATCATGTTACATCACTCGGTGGAGAATGTGCCTGACCACCAAGCAGTTTGTGCCTTCAAGGAAGGCGTCAAGTACAGAGAACTGAATGTGAAATTCGGTCGAACCGGAGATATGTCCCTGAACCGGATGATGGAGATTTCCACCAAGTACGCTAATGGTGAAGATGAGGATCGACTCAGGAGTGGCAAGCTCAAGTCAGTCGCCCAAGAAATCGGAGGAAATTCCAATCGGAAACAAAAGCGGAAAGTCGAGCCAGCGGCTCCCGGGGAAGCCTTGGCTTTAACCCAAGTTAAGTTTAAAGGGAAACCTAAAGGACCTTGGAACCCCCAAAAGGTTAAAGACCAGGACGGAAATGATGTGTTGGACTTACCATGTCTCGTCCACACAAAGAAAGATGAAGAGGGTAATTTCATTTACCCGAAACATACCAGTAGACAGCGTCGACTCTTGATCCAGCAGTTCCAGGGCAAGCAGCCCAAAGGTAAGGAAAAGGAGTCGGACAAGGTCGAGGACAAAGAAGACAGTGACGACGGATACCCTCAGGTCAATTCCACTCTGATGATTTTTGCCGATGTTGAAAGCAAAAGTCGACTGAAAGTTATTAACCGAGAGGTGAATATGGTCGCTCCGGCGACACCTAGTTACCTGAAATGGTCTCAGACTGCCATAACATTCGACCAGTCCGACCACCCAACGCACATCGCCACCCCTGGGAGGCAAGCTTTGGTGGTCGACCCAGTTGTTGAAGGCACTCAACTGACTAAAGTCCTGATGGATGGTGGCAGTGGTTTGAACATATTGTATGCTGAGACGTTGAAAGGGATGGGCATTCCGAGGTCCAGACTCAGTGCCGGCAGCATGAGTTTCCATGGAGTCATTCTGGGGAAGAAGGCTGAGTCACTCGGCCAGATTGCTCTTGATGTGGTTTTTGGTGATTCCAGAAATTACCGCAAAGAAAAGTTGACATTCGAAGTTGTAGACTTCCAGAGTGCCTACCACGCTATTTTGGGGAGGCCAGCTTATGCACGCTTCATGGCCCGACCATGTTACGTGTACCTCAAATTGAAGATGCCTGGCCCCAAAGGTGTGATCACTATTATGGGCAATCGGAAGAAAGCGGAAGAATGTTTTCAGAAAGGTTCGAAGATCGCTGATGCTCAGATGACAAAAGGCCATTTGCTGAAACAGATCTGAAATAATCATCACAGAGCCCTCTTCCAACAGCCATTTTCTCGTTTCCGAACGGAGAATCGACGCCAATCCAGAAAAAGTCGGTACTATACTCTGAATGAAAAGTCTTGTGCGAGTGCACGATGTTCAGAAGCTTACTGGTTGCTTGGCCGCCCTAAGTCGATTCATATCTCGTCTCGGTGAAAAGGCATTGCCTCTTTACCGATTGATGATGAAGTCTGACAAGTTCGAGTGGACTCCTGAAGCTGACGCAACGTTCGAAGAGCTCAAAGCTCTGCTCTCCACCCAGCCGGTGCTTGCTGCCCCAATCAGCAAGGAGCCTTTGCTGCTTTACATTGCAGCCACAGGACAAGTGGTCAGTACGGTACTTACGGTCGAGCGGGAAGAAGAAGGGAAAACCTTCAAAGTTCAGCGCCCAGTGTATTATATTTCTGAAGTCTTGACCCCATCGAAGCAAAGATATCCTCATTATCAGAAGCTCGTATATGGGATTTATATGACCACAAAGAAAGTTGCCCACTACTTCTCTGATCATTCCATTACAGTCGTCAGCGACGCTCCGTTGTCAGAGATCTTGCATAACAGGGACGCAACTGGTCGAGTGGCAAAATGGGCGATTGAACTCCTTCCTCTAGATATGAAGTTTGAGGCAAAGAAAGCGATCAAGTCCCAGGCAATCGCGGATTTCATCGCCGAGTGGATTGAACAGCAACTGCCGACTCAGGTTCACTCGGAGCATTGGACCATGTTCTTCGACGGTTCCAAGATGCTAAATGGTTCCGGCGCCGGAGTGGTGTTGGTCTCCCCCAGAGGAGATAAACTCAGATATGTTCTTCAAATCCACTTTGATTCGTCTAACAACGAGGCAGAATATGAAGCACTTTTATATGGGTTGCGCATGGCCATTTCACTCGGCATCCGTCGCCTCATGGTCTATGGCGACTCAGATTTGGTGGTTAATCAAGTGATGAGGGAATGGGATGTCAGAAGTCCAGCCATGACTGGTTATTGCAATGAAGTGAGAAAGCTGGAGAAGAAATTCGAGGGGTTAGAGCTTCATCACATACCCCGACTAAAAAATCAAGCAGCTGATGATCTGGCAAAAATAGGTTCCAAAAGAGAAGCCATTCCTAGCAGTGTGTTTTTGGAACACATCAACACACCATCAGTCCAGGAGGATCCCTTCACTGAAGAGGCCCCGCAGCCAAAAAGCGCCACAGATCCGACTGAAGTTTAAGTTCCAGCTGTGGTCGACCTGATCATGGAAGTCTTGGCTATCACTCCCGTCTGGATAGAACCGTACATCGCGTACATCCTAAGGAAAGAACTCCCAGAAGACGAAGAAGAGGCTCGACAGATCGTCCGTCGATCCAAGGCCTTTACAGTCATAAAGGGACAGTTATATAGAGAAAACGCGACTGGGGTCGGCCAGAAGTGTATTACACCAGAAGAAGGTCAGATGATCCTTAACGATATCCACTCGGGGACCGGTGGTCATCATGCATCCTCTCGGACCATTGTCGCTAAAGCATACCGAGCGGGGTTCTACTGGCCGAGAGCCAATGAGATGGCAAAAGAGATAGTCGACAAATGTGAAGGATGTCAGTATTACTCCAATATGCCGCACAAGCCCGCGTCAGCCCTGAAAACCATTCCGCTCGTCTGGCCCTTTGCTATTTGGGGGCTGGACATGGTTGGACCACTGAGAACAGGCAGGAGCGGCTTCACTCATGTGCTGGTAGCAGTCGACAAGTTCACCAAATGGATTGAAGCCAAGCCTATCAAGAATCTTGATGCTTGCACCGCTATCAGTTTCATCAGAGAGTTGATATTCAGATATGGAGTTCCACACAGTATCATCACTGACAACGGGTCAAACTTCGATTCTGACAAATTTAGGGCCTTTTGCGCCTCTCAGGGCACTCGAGTCGACTATGCTTCGGTCGCTCACCCCCAGTCGAATGGGCAAGCAGAAAGGGCGAACGACCTGATTCTCAAAGGACTGAAACCCCAATTGATGCGCGATCTCAAGCACGCAGCAGGTGCATGGGTCGACGAGCTTCCATCAGTCCTTTGGGGATTAAGAATAACCCCGAACCGATCGACCGGAAGAACCCCGTTCTTTCTGGTCTACGGAGCCGAGGATGTCTTACCGAGTGACCTGCTTCACAACGCTCCCCGAGTCGAGCTCTACTCTGAAGATGAAGCAGAACAAGCCTGGCAGGACGCAGTCGACCTCCTAGAAGAAGAAAGAGAAATGGCCTTGATTCGATTGACCATCTATCAGCAAGACTTGCGTCGATTCCATGCCAGAAACGTGAAGAGTCGAGCCTTCCAAGAAGGAGACTTAGTGCTCCGAGTGGATGAGCAGAAACCACACAAGCTCGCTCCTACTTGGGAAGGCCCCTTCATAGTCACCAGAGTCATCCACAATGGAGCATACCACCTCTACAATGTCAACCGCCAGATTGATGAGCCACGAACATGGAATGCGGAGCTACTCCACCCCTTTTATACTTGAGTTATCATTCAGATAAGATGTAATAAGAAAAAACTCCTGTAGTTTATTTATCAAAGACAAGAGCATTATAATTTTCCCAGTGATTATTATTGTTTTTGTTTACGTAAGAAATCCCCCAGTGGGTGGCTTAGCTCCGAATCCGCTTCGCCTAAGTTTATAAAAACAATTTCCTACCGAGTGGCGAGCCAACCTCCCACTCGGAGTCTTAGCTGCGAATCCGTTTCGCCTAAGTTTGAAAAAAAATCCTACCGAGTGGAGAGCAGCCCTCCCACTCAGGGGCTTAGCTGCAGTCCAGTACTCGCCTAAGTTCTCTCGCCTAAGGACATAGCTGCAGTCAGGCACTCGCCTAAGTTTGAAAAAATCCTACCGAGTTGAGAGAAGCCCTCCCACTCGGGGGCTTAGCTACAGTCCAGTACTCGCCTAAGTTCTCTCGCTTGAGGACTTAGCTGCAATAAGGCACTCGCCTAAGTTTGAAAAAATCCTACCGAGTGGATAGCAGGCCTCCCATTCGGGGGCTTAGATGCAGTCCAGTACTCGCCTAAGTTCTCTCGCTTGAGGACTTAGCTGCAGTCAGGCACTCGCCTAAGTTTGGAAAAATCCTACCGAGTGGAGAGCAGCCCTCCCACTCGGGGGCTTAGCTGCAGTCCAGTACTCGCCTAAGTTCTCTCGCTTGAGGGCTTAGCTGCAGTCAGGCACTCGCCTATGTTTGAAAAAATCCTACCGAGTGGAGAGCAGCCCTCCCACTCGAGGGCTTAGCTGCAGTCCAGTACTCGCCTAAGTTCTCTCTCTTGAGGACTTAGCTGCAGTCAGGCACTCGCCTAAGTTTGAAAAAATCCTACCGAGTGGAGAGCAGCCCTCTCACTCGGGGGCTTAGCTGCAGTCCAGTACTCTCCTAAGTTCTCTCTCTTGAGGACTTAGCTGTAGTCAGGCACTCGCCTAAGTTTGAAAAAATCCTACCGAGTGGAGAGAAGTCCTCCCACTTGGGGGCTTAGCTGCAGTCCAGTACTCGCCTAAGTTCTCTCACTTGAGGACCTAGCTGCAGTCAGGTACTCGCCTAAGTATGAAAAATCCTACCGAGTGGAGAGCATTCCTCCCACTCGGGGGCTTAGCTGTAGTCCAGTACTCGCCTAAGTTCTCTCACTTGAGGACTTAGCTGCAGTCAGGCACTCGCCTAAGTTTGAAAAAATCCTACCGAGTGGAGAGCAGTCCTCCCACTCGGGGGCTTAGCTGTAGTCCAGTACTCGCTTAAGTCCTCTCACTTGAGGACCTAGCTGTAGTCAGGTACTCGCCTAAGTTTGAAAAATCCTACCGAGTGCAGAGCAGTCCTGCCACTCGGGGCTTAGCTGCAGTCCAGTACTCGCCTAAGTTCTCTTGCTTGAGGACCTAGCTGCATTCAGGTACTCACCTATGTTTGAAAAAATCCTACCGAGTGGAGAGCAGTCCTCCCACTTGGGGGCTTAGCTGCAGTCCAGTACTCGCCTAAGTTCTCTCACTTGAGGACCTAGCTGCAGTTAGGTACTCGCCTAAGTTTGAAAAATCCTACCGAGTGGAGAGCAGTCCTCCCAGTCGGGGGCTTAGCTGTAGTCCAGTACTCGCCTAAGCACGAAACACATCTCAATCCTCAAGGACGACGAGGGGCAGGTCGACTGCCACCTTCTCCTGGGGAGCTTCGCCACAAATACAATGTGCGCTCCGTCCCGCTCTGCAGTAACAAGGTATGGGTCGACCGCCGCCTTCCCCCTGGAGAGCTTCGCCGCAAATACGATGCGCACTCCGTCGCTGACCCACAAGGGCGACAAAGCATGGGTCGACTGCTTCCCTCTCCTTCGGAGCTGCGCTACGAATACAAAAGTTGTCTCGAATGAAGAACGGGTTCACTCAGCAGGAAATTCATGAAGATATTCAACGGTAAACCAAGTTCAGATAAATCCTAAAGGTTCCGGATCACAGATCGAAGTACTCGGGCATTCAGCCCGAAATAGTTTAACGGTTACAAAAACCACTCGGTATTTCGAGGCAAATTTAAGGTGGGGCATAAGAGTTTGTTCACTCCGCGGGAGGAGGACTCGCAGGCTCGACGAACTCTTCTAGGTCGACGCCGTCGGTGATTCGAGTGGCTGTAGCGATGAAAGTCTCCATAAAAGATCGGAAGTCATGCTTATGGGTGTTGGCGACCTTGATTGCTTCCAGCTTCTCTTGTCGCACCTCCTTGCAATGGACACGAACCAAAGACAGGGCCACATCAGCACCACACTGGGCAGAAGATTTCTTCCACTCCTACGCTCGGCCGGGGATCTCATCCAGTCGAGTCATCAGGGACGCAAGATCGTTCGGGGGCGTGGCCTCTGGCCAAAGTGTGGGGTCGATCCGTGACATGGAGTCCTTCAGTCGAGCCAAGTAGTCCACAACACCGTCGATGCGGAATTCCAGTCGGAGCAGATTCATGGCAGTCTCATCTTTCACGGGAGAATTGATGGGGTCCAAACCTGGCTCAATCCGCCCAGTCTCCTCCTCAAAGTTCTGGCAAAACTCTGCATTCACGATCCAAGAATAAGTCAATTTTCATACGCTGAGTCGACACAACAAAAAAATCAGTCGGAACTAAATGTGCACCTTCAAGCTTGATGAACAACTTCTTGGCAAGGCTCCTCAGTTAGCTCTCCAGATCGTCCCTCCTATGAGCGATGCCTTCCATCTTCTCGTACAGGTTGAGATTGTCCTTCTTCAAGCGCGTGCACTCCTTGTTGGCTTCGTTCAGAGCGGATTTCATCTTGGTGTTCTCTTCTTCCAACTGGCCGACCGAAGCCAGTTTCTGTTCAGCCAGAGCGGTCCTGTCGTCAGCCTCCTTACGAGCAGCAGCCAAATCCTGATCCTTCTTCGCCAGAGCTTCTCTCAGTTTTTCTGCAAAGAAATGATGATTGATTCAGCAATAGCAGAAGGGTACTCAAGCCTAAAACTGACCAGTCGACAAACTCGTCTTACCAGCGGTGCCATCTCTGACCTTGTGCAGCTCTGTCCTAGCCAGCTCCAAGTCAAGGTTCAGTTTAATCTGCTATCTCTCCAAATCAGCGAAGAGAGCTCCAAGATCACAAGATTTCTGAAATCAAAGGGGAGAAATTATTTCACAGCAAAAACGACAAAGACATTAAGTACTAAGACTACGGTCGACTGCCCGCAGTCCACCATAGTCTCGGGGACTACACCCAGTGGGTGCACTTTGCGTGCCCCCACCGATTCTGATCCCACTCGACCGGCCCGCCGGAGTCGAGTCCAAAAAAAGGGAGAGAAAGTAGAACTCAGACCATAGTCGACTGCTAGCAGTCGACCCCGATCTCGAGGACTACACCCAGTGGGTGCACTTTGCGTGCCCCCACCGATTCTGATCCCACTCGACTAGATCGAGTGGAACAAACAAACTACCAGTTCGGTTTTCACTCGACAAAATACAAAGACTACAGTAGACTGCCAGCAGTCCACCGTAGCCACGGGGACTACACCCAGTGGGTGCACTCAGCATGCCCCCACTAGTCCAAAAATTCAATCGACGCACCCAGTGGGTGTACAGATGCAACGATTATCGGAAAGAATATTCAGGTAGCATATCCTAACAGAACAAGCGGCAACCAACTAACCTAAACGTTGCTCTGGAGAGCCGAGCTGGCATCATAGGCGGCTTGGCTGGCGTCCCGCACCGTCTTCATCTTCTCCATCATAATGCCCGCCTGGCGTATGGCTTCCCTAGCAGCATTCACCTCGTCCTCTGGGGCATGATGGATCGCAAAAACTGAAGGCGGGTGGACAGGGGCCTGAGCAGTCGACGAAGAAGGCAAGGCACTCGACAGTTGCACGGCGAAGGGAACAGAACCCCGATTGACGTCGCTAGTGTCCTGAACGACTGGTTCCGCCCTCGGCGTCGACTGTAGCGCCTCGCTTGTAGGAGCTCGCCTATTCTTCCTCCCCAAAGACCTCTCGGGCTCTTCATCATCATCAGGGAGGTCAATAATGTTGGGAGCTGTGCAAAGTTCAATTGCCAAAATCACGTCACCCAATGATGCACATTGCAGTTGAATCGACCAAACAAAGACAGTATGGCAGAAATCATACCCAAGTTAGAAGTGACCGCATCCTCCATCACCTCATCATCGTTCCTGTAAGCTGAGGTCCCGGAAGTGGCAGCGCTGACAGTTCCAAAGTTCGTCTAGTTAAAAAAAGAAAAATAAGCAGCGCGGAGCATCGACTGAATACAAAGAGAGACACTCACGCGGAAGCGACGGGGATATCAATCTTGATCTTCGGCAACACCTTCCGAGTCTTCGGCTCTGCTACTTTGGGGTGCTTTGGCGCCTTCTCAGTCGGGGTTGGTGAAGATATCCGAGGATGCTTCGAAGACTGACCAGCCTGAGCAGTTGCCCTTTCGCGGGCACTCGGTCGTTCTTGGTCAAGCTTGGATCGCCTCTCCCTGCGAGGGGGCGACTCGACTTCTTCTCCATAGCTCGAGTCGTCGCTTCCTCCATCCCCTTCACCGTCGGAAGTCCACTCGCCACTGTCGCTGCCACTCGCCTCGCCTTCCAGAGCTTGCTCTTGCTCTCCGTTGGGCATTGAATACATTTCAATAATGGCCTGAAAGAAAGCAGGGAGAAGAAAGTCAGTCGACGCAGTATAGGCAGCTGCGTGAGTGAATTCAGATTACAAGCAAAAACTCAGAGTCAGACCTTCTCTGGTGCATGAGACTGGTCGAATGGAGGGACTCTCATGGCTCCCCTAGGGTTGTCCTTGTTCCCGGTAATGCCCGACAGCCACTTCTCCAGTGTGTCGTCGTCGACCTCCTCTGGGTGGATCCGAGTGGAGTCTTCAAGACCCGAATACATCCACATCGGATGGTCTCGGGCTTGGAGAGGCTGGATGCGCCGCTGAAGGAAGACCTCCAAGAGATCCATACCAGTGACCCCGTCACGGATAAGCTGGACCACTCGATCGACCAACACGCTCACCTGCGCCTTCTCCTCCGGGAGCACCTTCAAAGGGGAGGGTTTCCTCACTCGGTCCATGGTAAGGGAGGGAGGCCAGTCGACTGCCCTGGCATCGACTGGTCTTTATAGTAAAACCAGGTTGACTGCCATCCGCGAACTGAGTCGGGAAGAATCATGGACGGAGAGGAGCTTTTCCCTCTCATCTGGATACCAAGACCCCCACACATCTGGATCACTTGGGTCCTCTCGTCACTCGGATTAGCCTTTTTCACTGTCTGGGAGCGACAAGTGAAAATATGCTTGAAAAGACCCCAGTGAGGCCGGCAACCCAGGAAATTATCACACAAAGAAATGAAAGTGGCGAGATAAATGATTGTGTTGGGGGTAAAATGGTGGAGTTGTGCCCCAAAGAAGTTCAGAAACCCTCGAAAGAAAGGGTGAGGAGGCAAGGAAAATCCACGGTCGACGTGGGTGGCAAGAAGAACACGCTCACCCTCCCGAGGTTGTGCCTCAGATTCCTTCCCTGGAAGCCGCGCCGAGTCATAGGGGATCAGCCCCCCTTTGGTCAGGTCGTCGAGGTCTTCTTGGGAAATCCTCGAGTGGATCCAGTCGCCCTGGATCTAGCCCTTCGGCAGGCCGGTCCGCGAGGAAGATCCGCCCTGGCTGGTCGCCTTCCCCTTCGACATCGCCGTCGCCTTCTTTGCCCGCTCCAGAGCCGCCGTCTTCTCCTTCCCCATTATCGCCGGCGAGACGCGTACGGAGCGGTGGCGCTGGGGTGAAAGCGAGTGCGGCGGAGGGGCGTGAAGAGGAGAAGAGGTAATGGGAACGCACTGTTCGGGAGACTCCGGTCCAACGCCTTATATGAGGCCGCTTCCGAGTGGCTGGCGGGTAGGCCTAGACGGCTCTGTCAAATCCCGTAACAATCACGCGCGCGATACGTGGCGAAAAAGGTGGCGCGGGGATCGAGGCGGCTCCGCTCTATCCCATCCGATTACTGCGGCCTCCCCCGTCCAGCGCGCTTCCCAAAATTCGGATCCCACGAAATCCGCGGGCAGCTGAACAACTCGTCGGACCAAAGATCTCCTCCGCACCGTCACTCAGAACTCTTCAAGTATAAGAACTCACTCGACAAAACCTAAGAATGGATCAAGGAGACTGGAAAGAAAGTTGTTGTCATCACTCTGGTCCATTGATCCGAAACAAGGTATGCTCACGACATGAAAAATGAGTCGGAGATGTGCTCAAACCCTTCCCCACTCAACCCTCGATCCATTCGGGGGCTAATGATGAAGCTATGTACCTAGGGTGGTCATGGACCTGTCCAAACCGACCTACCCAAGGACACCTCCAGAAGAAATCACACGACTTGGCAGTGTTTCACTCGACGGACTCGAAAACACTCGACCAAGAAGCAACCACTCGACCAAGATCCAACCACCCGATGGCCAGGAGACCTAAAGTCACTCCGCACGCTAATGGTCGGTCATTAAGTAGCTTTTATGGCCATCATAGCACTTTATTAGGGGCGTTACCAGTAACGCCCGACCTTAATGTACTTAAAACCCTGCATAACTGAGGGCCGGAGGGGTCTGGCGGATTCTATATAAGCCACCCCCCTCCTCATTGTAAAGGGTTCGCACCCCTGTAATTCATACTCTCATAATCCAGTCGACCGCCTCCGGGCTCCGAGACGTAGGGATATTACTTCCTCCGAGAAGGGCCTAAACTCGTAAACCTTGCGTTCTTACAACTTCTCCATAGCTAAGATCCTGCCTCTTCATACTTACCCCCCTACACTACTATCAGACTTGGAACCACGACAGCGGTGGCCGGCGATGGCGGTGGCCGGCGTGCGGCAGCCGGGGGCGGAGGCGCGGGGCGCGGGCGGGCGGCGAGGTGCTGTCGGGCCCGGCGTGGCCCGGGGCTGGCCGGCCGTGGGCTGCGGCGGGCCGAGGCGTGGTGGGAGGAGAGAGAGGGACAAGTGGCTCGACGTGAGTGGAGGAGGGAGCCGGCGTGCTAACGTGGCATCCCCTGGTTGGTCGGGGTGAGGTGGTCGGCTCCGGTGGACATGCCCGGCGCGGCGTGGACGCGTCCAGCGGCGCGGAAGGAGTTGGATCTAGGGTTTCATCTGCGTGAAATTTCGGCAGAGGCCACATATTTATAGGTAGAGGGAGATAGGAGAGTCCAAATGAGGTGCAGTTTGCGGCCACGCGATCGTGATCGAACGACCGAGATGATGGAGGGGATTTAGGTGGATTTTGGGCCACTTTGGAGAGATGTTGGGCTGCAACACACACGAGGCCTTTTCGGTCCCTCGGTTAACCGTTGGAGTATCAAATGAAGTCCAAATGGCACGAAACTTGACAGGCGGTCTACCGGTAGTAAACCAAGGCCGCATGACAAGTCTCAGTCCAATCCGAAAACGTTTAACACCCGCACACGAAAAGAGGTAGAAAGGGACACCGGGTGACATAGGAGCGCCAGATTGCAAAACGGACAACGGGGAAAATGCTCGGATGCATGAGACGAACATGTATGCAAATGAAATGCACATGATGACATGATATGGAATGCATGACATGCAAGCAATGACAAGGCAACACGGCGAATAACTGGAGGACACCTGACACATCGGTCTCGGGGCATTACAACATGTGATAGCCTGGCTTATTAGGGATGATAGACTACTCATATCAACAAGGAATTCCTTCTTTTCCGGGAGCCCATTCGGATAGAACTCCAAAGTTAAGCGTGCTCAGCTTGGAGTAGTGTCAGGATGGGTGACCGACCGGGAAGTTGCTCCCGGGTGCGCACGAGTGAGGACAAAGTGCGCAGAAAAGACTAGTATTGATCAGTGGGGCTAGTCTAGATCCCGCGAGGAGTAACGACCACCGGCGGGTGTGTCCAGGGCGTTACAAGTTGGTAATCAGAGCCTTCCCCGACCTTAGGAGCCCCCTTCTTGATCGAATCGCTGGCGTTGTTGATTCTAGAAAAAATGTTTTGAGTCCTTTAGGAATTATATATATCAGAGAGTAGGACTTCTTTTTACTCCTCAGTCCCTTCGTCGCTCTGGTGAGGCATCCTGACGTAGAGTTTTGACTCTTCTCTTCTCAAATTTCACTAAAAAAAATTAGGATCACGCGGGTATCTTGGAATCGTTCTGATGGTTTTGTGACGAGAACATTGTTCTTGGTGCCTCCTGACATTTAGGGGTTGTGGCAGTGTCCCGGGGAGTTGAGCTCTGAGGTGTTGTCGTCACAATTTTATCGTTGCAATTCTGGAATACCTGAGTTTCACCGACATCGAAAATCTCTTTTATGCAGTTGTTGGTGAGATAACCTCGACGCCACCCAGTACTGGGGCGGGAGTTCGGGAGTATCGCCATAACTTGTATAACGGATGCTTTTCGAAGGTTGAGGTAAACGATTTTCGAAGGCTTCTTGGTTATGTGTTGAAGGATGGATACAACTGGATGTAGGATTTGCTAGAATTGCGTGAGATATTATGCTTCTCGTGTATCCCCAACACCTGATTGCATAACCGGAAAATTTCAGGAGTTTATAAGTGGGAATTCAAGTAGCTCCTAGGATATCTTTCCGATAGATGTATGATATGAAATTGGGGTTCGACGTCTAGTGGTCCGCCTATCCATGGTTGGTTTATAGTGGTCTCGTTGTGTCTTAAAGAGTCCTTGGCTATGCTGACTCGGGGACACTTCGTATGTCATGTGCACTGCCTTGTACATGATGGTGCTGTACGATCGAGCCCGTGTAGGGCCCACCACGAAAACTTCGGACGAAATCTCTATCATATGTTTGTTCCGGCTTATTCTGCAAGCCAATCCTTTGTTTTGTTTTGAGTTGTGGTATTCAAGTTGCTTCGAAGTCAAATGTTGATTCCATCCCTTTTCTAAGTGGTGTTCTCATATTCCTATGTGAATACTAATCCTTCTTGATCATCGAGATTGTCTTGCCAATCATTTTCAACCGGTGTGCTTCTCTTCAAGCGGATCCGTCCATTTTCAACATCCGCAAGATTCAATCTAAGCTCTCAACGTTGTTTGTTTCATCCATCCCAAGTTGCCTTTGTTTTCCCACCCTCCCGCCCTTGTTTCTTCAAGGACTCATATTTCTTAATCAAGTATCCTTTTATTCATGTGAAGTCTCTCCATTCTTTTCCTTCATGTTCTTACCTGGTGATTCTCATGAAGATTCTAATGAAGCTTCAAGTTCGTCACTCTTCACTCGTTTTCTTCTCCGGTGGATTCAAATCAAGCTTTGGTGTTGATCATATCCTTTTTCCTCGTTTCAAATACCTTTCTCATGCCGGTGCACCTCATATTCATTCACTTCTCGCTATTTAATTGTTCCGGAGTGCTCAAGATATCCCGAAGATTCGTGTTCCCACTCTACATTCATTCAAGATCTTTCGAGGATGTTATCTCATTCAAGCCTTTTAATTCTACCGGTGCTTTCTCTCTTTTGAATCATTTCAACGGTGTTTCTTTTGAGTGGGCCCTAACCCACAAGTCTTTTCCTAGGATCTTACCTGACTCTTCTTATTTTACTGGAGCTTCTCAAATTCTCTCCAAAGTTTGACGTAAGAATGAACTGTCATCAGTCAAATGTTTTTCTCCAAGATCTTTCAAATTCTTTTCATCATTGGATCTACCTTTCTATTCTTCATTCTAGAGTGCCTCTATAATTATTATTGGTGTTTCTCATTGTCATTCTCAGGTTTTGAAGACCGAAGAAGACTTTTCCTCCATATCTGTCCGCTCTCTCAGAGATTCAGGGCTCTAGCTTGATGTCATCCTCTCATAACTGTTTTTGATAGTGAGAATTATTTTCACCTATCCGGAGCAATTCAAGAGTCTTCTCAGTTTGATTATTCCGAGTCCATCATTTCAGGTTATTCATTCTCAGCTTCCAGTTATCATTCTCCAATCTTACCGGCGCATCGTTCAAGTGATCTCTAATCAGTTCGTGATCCCTTCGTTCTCATGTATCTAGATTGTCTCAAGTATCTTCGTTCTTTTTATAATTCTTCCCGATGTTTCTTTATCTTTACTTCGTTCATTTAAATTCTTACGGTGATTCGTTCAAGAGTTCTCTCATATAAATTTATTCGTTCTTCCAAATTCTCACGGTGGTTCTTCCAAGATTTTGTCTTCCTTCGTTCATCATATCAATTTATTCGTTGTTTCAACCCGACCGGTGATTCGTTGAAAACTTTCTCAAGTTTATGCCATATCCCTCTTAATCCTTTTTCAACGAGAATAAGTAGTATGCCAAATCTGTTGACTGTCATCAATTAAAATTGGTGAAGGATAAGTATAATGTAATTCTTATTCTTGCTTCATCGAGTGAATTCAATCCCTTATTCCGGAGGTTCTTCAAATTCTCGGTTTCACTTGGTTCATCTCTCTTTTTCCGGAGCTCAAAGTTATTTCAATTATATCATTCCAAAGATCCATCTAATCATTACAAGGATTCACCTTGTGTTTTCAACTTCTCTTTCTTCTCGTCTCCTTGTTCATATCAATCCAATCTTTTTCCGGAAGTGGCAGGCCGTCACCTCATAATTTGGAGATGTATTCCATAACACCATATCAAGTTTATGCTTTTCGTTGTTGATAATCCAACAACTCCATTCCAGCATTTGTTGTAAGCATGCTCTCTCAAGATCTTGTTCCCCTCCGTCCATTCCATTCCGTTCTTTCATTTCTTCCAGAGGCTTTGTGATGTTGCCCTCTTCAACCCATCTTCTTGTTTTTACAGGATCGTGTTCTTTTCGTGATTATCCATTTAACCGGGGTGTTGTGCCCTCTGCTCAAGTTCTTTCCATCTTATCAAGTCTGGCATAATTTTTCAACCGGAGTGTTGCTCGAAGTTGTTCTTCCTCGTTACTCTTCCCTACCGCAGTGCTTTCAACTTTGTCTTCTTTGTTGCACTATTCCTTTCAATTTGTTCAACCTCTCAAGGCTCGTGGTTTCACTCATTTGTCAAAGAAGCAACTTAGTTTTTACCTCTTCTCTTTCCCTTCCGTTTTTCACTCCGGTGCCATTCTAGATCTCGGGACGAGATCCTCTCGTAGTGGTGGAGTGTTGTAATGCCCCGAGACCGACGTGCCAGGTGTCATCCAGTTATTCGCCATGTTGCCTTGTCATTGCTTGCGTGTCATGCATTCCATATCATGTCATCATGTGCATTTCATTTGAATACATGTTCGTCTCATGCATCCGAGCATTTTCCCTGTTGTCCGTTTTGTAATCCGGCGCTCCTATGTCACCCGGTGTCCCTTTCTACCTCTTTTCATGTGTGGGTGTTAAACGTTTTCGGATTGGACCGAGACTTATCATGCGGCCTTGGTTCACTACCGGTAGACCACCTTTCAAGTTTCGTGCCATTTGGACTTCGTTTGATACTCCAACGGTTAACCGAGGGACCGAAAAGGCCTCGTGTGTGTTGCAGCCCAGCACCTCTCCAAAGTGGCCCAAAACCCACCTAAACCCCCTCCATCATCTCGGTCGTTCGATCATGATCGCGTGGCCGAAAATCGCACGTCATTTGGACTCTCCTAGCTCCCTCTACCTATAAATATGTGTCCTCCCCCGAAATTCCGCGCAGATGAAACCCTAGATCCAACTCCCTCCGCGCCGCCGGACGCGTCCACGCCGCGCCGGACATGTCCACCGGAGCCGGCCACCTCACCCCGACCATCCAGGGATGCCACTTCATCGCGCCGGCTCCGCCCTCCAGTCACGTCGCGCCACCTGTCCCTCTCTCTCCTACCACCGCGCCTCGGCCCGCCGCAGCCCCCAGTCGGCCCGCCCCGGGCCGCGCCGGGCCCGACCGCACCTCGCCGCCCGCCCACCCCCGCGCGCCTCCGCCGCCAACTGCCACACGCAGCCCACCGCCATCGCCGCCCACCGCCGCGCCTGCACGTCGCCGGCCACCGCCGCGCCTGCACTCCGCCGCCCGCGCGCCGCCTGCACCCTGCCGCCGTTGCGCACCGCCTCCGCGCCCGCAACGTCTTCCCGCAAGCTCGCCGCCGCGCCATGGCAGCTCGTCGGCGGCCACCTCCACCACGGGATCTGCTGGACCTCCGCGGCCTCATCCTGGCCGGTTCCGGCGCCGCCCTCCCCGGACCCGCGGCCCCATCCTCCGGCCTCCTCCTCGTCTCCGGCCTCCTCCATCCACTCCGGCGAGCTTCGTGAACTCCGGCCACTTCTCCGGCGAGATCCGGGCTGGAGCGGATCAGATCCACCGGGAGACGAACCAAACGGCTCCTCCCCACGTCCCGTATATCCTCATCGCGTGTTGACTTTTCGCGGAGGTAAAAATTTCACTAAGTCCCCGAAGTTTCCAGATACATGTGGCCATGTTCATCGCATCATAACTTTCGCATCGTAGCTCCGATTCGTGCATGCAGCATATCAAAATGTTCGCCTCGACGAGTACATCATTTCATCTCAATGCATCATTCTCATTGGAGCTCATCTTGATGCCCGAAATGCTGTTGGAAGAGGGCTCTATGATGATTATTTCAGATCTGTTTCAGCAAATGGCCTTTTGTCATTTTTGCCATGATTAATGTGTGCATGCTATGATCCTGAGCTCTACATGTGTTTTGTTGTATACCATGCCATCTTTATAGGGGTGTATGCCATGTATTTTTGTGATCTTTGTGGTGACTAGCACAAGCATGCAAAGTAGCTTACTCAGTGATGCTGATTTCAGGGACTTAGTTTTTCACTAAGTCCTTGTCCTGATTCCATATGTTCATGTTGTTTCCTAGTGATCCGTGCCTCTTTTAAGGATGATCAGTAAGGATGTTTTGTTAATATTGTGGTGCTCTATCCATGCATATCTTTGTTTGCATTTATGGAGCACCCTAGCTTGAGTCAATTGAGCTCTGCTTTTGCTATAAAATGTTCCTGGCAGATTGTTAACATGTTTAGTGATTTTGCCGAGCTTGTTGTTGTTGATCCGTGCATGCTATGTTGTTGTTCTTTCCAATTCTAGCTTCTATGCCATGTTTTCTTGATGGGTGTGTGCTTAGTTTGTCATGCAATGCCTTGTAGTGAGTGCATCGAGCTCGTAAACATGCCTACTTGTTAATCTGTTTTGCATGCTCCAGTTTTTCTCTAAGTCTGAACCTGTTTATGTTTTTGCTATGTTCGCATGCTTGCAATTGTATTTTCTGATCCCTTTTGGTTTAGGGTCACTAAGGGACTTTTGTTATATGCTTAGATTAGCTTCATGCCATGGCTTGCTTTGCCATGATATGTTCCTGTAGCATGTAGTTTTCATGCTCTAAACATTCCTTCCTGATGATAAATTCCTGATATGCTGTTAATTTCACTAAGTCTGAAACCTGTTACCATTTGCACTTTTGCCATGCTTGTTTGAACCTGTTAATGGATTAATTAGCCGTAGCTCAGTGTTCATCTTTTGTCAAGCATCATGAGTGGATCCCTGCCATGTATTTTGTTGTTATGTTTGAGTGCTGTAGCATATTTATCTTGATGCATTTATTAGGCTACTTGCTGTTAATCGCAGACCGGTGCCATATTTGTTTTGCTTGCCATTTCCAAACCGCGCATCCGATTCCGGTGATCTTTATATCGATTTCGACCGAAATCAACTCCTATTTCTAGTGTCACTCTTGGCTTTCCATGTTGATGCCAGGTTCAATCATTTCTTTCCAAATCATGCATATGCACCGCATACCACATCCCGCATATCATGCCATGTTCATGTGTTGGTTGTTTACTATGTTGTGTGCTTCTTTCCGGTGTTGCTTCTTCGGGTTGGTTCCGATAACGTCACATTTGTGAGGAACCGTTCGACTACGTCCGTTTGTCTTCTTCTTGGACTCGTTCTTCTTCCTTGTGGGATTTCTGGCAAGATGACCATACCCTCAAAATCACTTCTATCGTTGCTTGCTAGGTGCTCGCTCTTTTGCTATGCCTATGCTGCGATACCTACCACTTGCTTATCATGTCTCCCATATTGTTAAACCAAGCCTCTAACCCACCTTGTCCTAGCAAACCGTTGTTTGGCTATGTTACCGCTTTGCTCAGCCCCTCTTATAGCGTTGTTAGTTGCAGGTGAGGATTGGAGTTTGTTCCTTGTTGGAACATGGATATTTGTTTGGATATCACAATATCTCTTATTTAATTAATGCATCTATATACTTGGTAAAGGGTGGAAGGCTCTGCCTTACGCCTAGTGTTTTGTTCCACTCTTGCCGTCCTAATTTCCGTCATATCGGTGTTATGTTCCCGGATTTTGCGTTCCTTACACGGTTGGGTTATAATGGGAACCCCTTGACAGTTCTCCTTGAATAAAACTCCTCTAGCAATGCCCAACATTGGTTTTACCATTCGCCACCTAGCATTTTCTTTACCTTGGGTTCTGCAAACCCAATTTTCTCTAGGACGGCCCCGGGGGGTTTAAAATAAGATGACCCATGGGTCCGCGAAACCCAAGGGAAAATGCTAGGTGGCAAATGGTAAAACCAAGGTTGGGCATTGCTGGAGGAGTTTTATTCAAAATGGACTGTCAAGGGGTTCCCATTATAACCCAACCGCGTAAGGAACGCAAAATCCGGGAACATAACACCGATATGACGGAAACTAGGGCGGCAAGAGTGGAACAAAACACTAGGCGAGAGGCCGAGCCTTCCACCCTCTACCCAGTATATAGATGCATTAAGATAATAAGATAATATAATGATATCCCAACAAGTAAATAATGTTCCAAAAAGGAACGGCCTCCAATCTTCACCTACAACTAGCAACGCTATAAGAGGGGCTGAGCAAAGCGGTAACATAGCCAATCAACGGTTTGTTAGGACATGATGGGTTAGAGGTTTGACATGGCAATTTGGGAGGCTTGAAAGCAAGTGGTAGGTATCATAGCATTGGCATAGCAAAAGAGCGAGCATCTAGCAAAGCAAAGATAGTAGTGATTTTGAGGGTATGATCATCTTGCCTGCAAAGTTGCCAGAGTTGACTGGATCCTCGAAAGCAAACTCAACGGGCTCCTTATTAGCGAACTCGTCTCCCGGCTCTACCAAACAAGACAAGCAAGCAAACGGAACACAATCAACCACGTGCAAAGCTCAAACAATATGATGCAATGATGGTATGTTATGCGGGATGCGATGCGGGATGCATATGCAATATTTGACAACGGATGCATGAACCTGGCCCCAACATGGAAATCCAAGTGTTCCACTGGAAATATGAGATGAAATCGCTTGAAAACGATATAAAGAATGCCGGAATCGGAGTTACGGTTTGGAAATGGCAAGCAATTCAAATATGGCCACGTTCAGCGATTTACAGCAAGTAGCCATCTAACTGCAAGAAGATGAACATGCTACAACACCCAAACAAGAAAACTAAATACATGGAAGGGATGCATTCATGATGCTTAACAAAATTCTAGCACTGAGCTACGGCCAATTCATCATTGAACAGGTTCAAACAAGCATGGCAAAAATGCATATGGTAAACAGATTTCAGACTTAGTGAAATTAACACTTGTCTGAAATTTCAGATCAGATAGCACTCTTCGGAGCAACCAAACTATATGCTACAGGACCTGAACATGGCAAAGTAAAGCATGGCATGGAGCTACTCAAAGAGCATGGCTTGAAGCACTTTCGGAGCTGAGAGACATGGAACAATTCATCAACATTTGCAAAGTTTGAAGGAAGCTCGAGTTGATAGGCGAGATCGCCTCTCTTGCTGACAATCTGGAAAGGTCCCACGTATCTGGGGGCAAGCTTCCCTTTGATACCGAAGCGACGAGTACCTTTCATAGGAGAGACGCGGAGGTAAACATGATCTCCGATCTCGAAAGCCAAATCACGGTGCTTACTGTCATAGTAGCTCTTCTGATGGGATTGGGCTGCTTTGAGGTTATCTCGAATGACTTTGCACATCTCCTCTGCCTATGTGATTAAGTCATTACCCAAAAGCCGACGTTCACCGGTTTCAGACCAGTTGAGAGGGGTACGACACTTCCTGCCATACATGATTTCAAATGGGGCCTTTGCCCGAACTTGCTTGAAAACTGTTGTTGTAGGAGAATTCAGCATAAGGAAGACAATCCTCCCACTTCATGCCGAAGGAGATCACACAAGCCCTGAGCATATCTTCAAGAATCTGGTTGACACGCTCGACTTGACCACTAGTTTGAGGATGGAAAGCTATGCTGAAGCGGATTTTGGTGCCCATGGCCTTCTGAAAAGAATCCCAAAACTTGGAGGTAAAGATTCTGCCACGGTCTGAAGAGATCACTTGTGGAATACCGTGGAGAGAGACAATTCGAGAGGTATAGAGTTCCGCCAATTGAGCTGCAGTGATTGACTCTTTGATAGGCAGAAAGTGAGCCACTTTAGTGAGTTTGTCGATGACAACAAATATAGCATCATTGCCACACTTGGACTTTGGAAACCCAGTCACGAAGTCCATCTCAATGTGGTCAAACTTCCATTCTGGAATGGCAAGAGGTTGGAGGAGACCAGCTGGCCTTTGGTGTTCTACCTTCACTCTTCTGCAGACATCACACTCATTCACGAATTGCGCAATCTCGCGCTTCATTCGAGTCCACCAATAAGCCTGCCTGAGGTCCTGATACATCTTCGTGCTCCCAGGGTGGATGGAGAGGAGAGAATTGTGAGCCTCGTTCATGATCACTTTACGGAGGTCACCTTTGGGTACAACAATACGATCCTCGAAGAAGAGAGTGTCCTTCTCATCAAGGCGGTAGCACTTGTACTTGGGTTGACTCTTGGCAATCCCAATCTTCACCTTTTTCACCATAGCATCAAGAAGCTGGGCTTGGCGAATCTGGTCTTCCAAGGTAGGAGAGACTTGAAGGTTGGCGAGGAAACCTTAAGGAACAACTTGCAGATTAAGTTTGCGGAAAGCTTCACAAAGCTCGGGTTGATAAGGCTTGAGAATCAGACTGTTGCAATAAGCTTTCCTGCTCAATGCGTCAGCAATCACATTGGCCTTGCCTGGAGTATACTCGATACTCGGATTATACTCTTGAATCATTTCGACCCATCGAGTTTTCCTGAGGTTGAGATTAGGCTGAGTGAAGATGTACTTGAGACTCTTGTGATCAGTGAAAATGTCCACTTTTCTTCCCAATAAGAGATGTCTCCATGTCAAAAGAGCGTGCACAACTGCCGCCAACTCGAGATTATGAGTGGGGTAGTTCTTCTCATTGGGCTTCAACTAGCGAGAGG